>NC_044560.1:96040922-96246499 GCF_007565055.1 Rhinopithecus roxellana | reverse complement strand
GGAGAGAGAAGAGAGAGAGAGAGAGAGAGAGAGAGATGAGAGATAGAGAGAGAGAGAGAGAGAGAGAGACCCAGCCTCCTCACCCAGCCGGAATTTTTATAAATAAGTAAATGTGGCCAGGCACGGTGGCTCATGCCTGTAATCCCAGCACTTTGGGAGGTTGAGGCAGGTGGATCACTTGAGGCCAGGAGTTCGAGACCAGCATGGCCAGTATGGTAATACCCCATCTCTACCAAAAATACAAAAATTAGCCAGGTGTGCATGCCTGTAACCCCAGCTACTCTGGAGGCTGAGGTAGGAGAATCGCTTGAACTTGGGAGGCAGACGTTGCAGTGAGCCAAGATCACGCCACTGTACTCCAGCCTGGGTCACAGAGCAAGACTCCATCTCAAAAAAATAAAATAAGCAAATGTAATGTGAGAACTTTAATGGATCTCAAATCAGATAAACCAGATGGAAAAAGACAAATCAATACAGATAGGATACTAGATGACATTATTAAATCATTGATAATGACATCAAAATTATATTGTAAAGTTCTTAGCAATTAGAAATATATACTACACATACTGAAATATTTACAGGTAAAAGGACACAATGTCTGGCATTTGCTTTAAAATACTGTATAGTTTGCCAGGATTGCCATAACAAAGTACATAAATTGGGTGACTTAGAACAGCAGAAATTTATTGTCTTACAGTTCTGGAGGGCAGAAGTCCAAATTCCAAGGTGTCAGCAGGTGGCTCCTTCTGAGGGTGGTAAGGGAGAATCTGTTCATGCCTCTCTCCTATCTTTTAGTAGCCTCAGGCATCTTTGGCTTATAGATGACATTCTCCCCATATCTCTACCTCGTCTTCCCTCTACATGTCTGTCTCTGTGTCCAAATTTCCCTTTTTATAAGGACACTACCTATATTGGATTGATGGCCCCCCCCAGAAAAAAAAAAAACAGAAGACTTCATCTTAACTCGATCATCTGCAAAGACTCCGTTTCCAAATATGATCACATTTACAGGTACTGGAGGGTTACAACTTCAATATCTTTTGTGGAGAACACAATTCAACTCATGATAAGTACTATAGCAAAAATAAAAATAAGAAAGATTGGCAAAATGTTGAAAATTATTTAACCTGATTGATGGATATATGAGAATTTATCCTGGATTTTATGTATATTCGAAATTTTATTTCCTTAAAAAAATTTTTTAAGAAGTGTATGTGTAAAAGCAGAGACTTGAATAAATATTTGTACACCCATGTTCATAGCATTACTCACAATGGCCAAAAGGTGGAAGAAACCCAAATGTTCATCAACAGATGAATGGATAAACAAAATGTGGTGTATACATACAAGGGAATGTATTCAGCCTTAAGAAGGAAGGAAATTTTGACACATGTTGCAACATAGATAAACCTTGACAACATTATGCTAAATGAAATAAGCCAGTCACAAAAGGATAAATATTGTATGATTCCTCTTTTTTGAGACGGAGTCTCACTCTGACACCCAGGCTGGAGTGCAGTGGTACAATCTCAGCTCACTGCAACCTCCGCCTCCCAAGTTCAAGCAATTCTCCTACCTCAGCCTCATGAGTAGCTGAGATTACACGCATGCACCACCATACCTGGCTAATTTTTTTGTTTTTAGTAGAGACGGGGTTTCACCATGTTGGCCAGGCTGGTCTCGAACTCCCAACCTCAGATGATCCATCTGCCTCGGCCTCCCAAAGTGCTGGGGTTACAGGTGTGAACAACTGCATCTAGGTTTTGTTTTTTTTTGTTTTTGTTTTTGTTTTTTAGACAGTCTCACTTGTTGCCCAGGCTGGAGTGTGGTGGCAAACTCTCAACTCACTGCAACCTCCACCTCCTGGGTTCAAGTAGTCCTCCCACCTCAGCCTCCCGAGTAGCTGGGACTATAAGCATATGCCACCACACTCGGCTATTTTTTGTATTTTTAGTAGAGACAGGGTTTCACCATGTTGGCCAGGCTGGTCTCAAACTCCTGACCTCGAGTGATCTGCCCGCCTCAGCCTCCCAAAGTGCTGGGATTACAGGTGTGAGCCATCACACCCAGTCTGCAGTGGTAGATTCATAGGAGTGTTTAATTCCAGAAATCATTTTTCAGAAGTAATTTCATCTTCCCCATTACACTGCATTATAGTACTGCATTATGTACTTTTTTTTTTCTTTTCTTTTGAGACAGGGTCTCTCTCTGGCGCCCAGACTGGAGTGTGGTGGCACAGTCATGGCTCACTACAGCCTTGACCTCCCAGGCTCAAGTGATCCTCCTGCCTCAGCCTCCCACATAGTTGGAACCACAAGTGTACACTACCACACCCAGCTAATTGTTAAATTTTTAGTAGAGACAGGGCCTTTCTATGTTGCCCAGGTGGTCTTGAACTCCTGAGCCAAAGCATTCTTCCTGCCTTGGCTTCCCACAGTGCTGAGATTATAGGTGAGGGCTACCATGCCTGGCCTACTTCTAAAAAAAAAAAAAAAAACAAGGTCTCACTGTGTTGGCTGGCCTCAAACTCCCAGGCTCAAGTGATCTTCCCACCCCCAGCCTGCCAAGTGGCTGGGACTGTAGGTACAATGCCAAGGCACCTGGCTAGAAAGGATAACTTTTGAACAAATGAAGATAATAAAATCACAAGTACAGGCCGGGCGCGGTGGCTTACCCCTGTAATCTCAGCATTTTGGGAGGCCGAGGCGGGCAGATCACGAGGTCAGGAGATCAAGACCATCCTGGCTAACATGGTGAAACCCCGTCGCTACTAAAATTACAAAATATTAGCCAGGAGTGGTGGCGGGCGCCTGTAGTCCCAGCAACTCGGGAGGCTGAGGCAGGAGAATGTCGTGAACGCAGGAGGCAGAGCTTGCAGTGAGCTGAGATGGCGCTACTGCACTCCAGCATGGGTGACAGAGCGAGACTCTGTCTCAAAAAAGAAAAAAAGAATTTGGAGAGAATTTTGGATAAGGTGAAATTGACAGCAAAAATTCTGAATTCAGCCAGGTGCAGTGGCTCGTACCTGTCATCCCAGCACTTTGGGAAGCCCAAGCGGTCGATCACCTGGGGTCAGGAGTTGGAGACCAGCCCGGCCAACATGGCAAAACCCCGTCTATACTAAAAATAAAATAATAAAAAATAAATTAGCCAACCATGGTGGCACGCACCTGTAATCCCAACACTTTGGGAGGCCGAGGCAGGCAGATCACTTGAGGTCAGGAGTTCGAGACCAGCCTGGCCAACATGGTGAAACCCCCGTCTCTACTAAAAATACAAAAGAAATTAGCTGGGCGTGGTGGTGGGCACCTGTAATCCCAGCTACTTGGGGGCTGAGGCAGGAGAATCACTTGAACCTGGGAGGCGGAAGTTGCAGTGAGCTAAGATCACACCACTGTACTCCAGCCTGGGCGACAGCAAGACTCCATCTCAAAAAATAAATAAAACCATCAGATCTTGTGAGCATTCACTCACTATCATGACAACAGCATGGGGGGAAAACGCCCCCATGATCCAATCACTTCCCTCCCTCCACACGTGGGGATTACAGTTCAAGATGAGATTTGCGTGGGGACACAGAGCCAAACCATATCACACACAAATACACACACACACACACACACACACACACAGTAACACTTTTAGAATTGTGCTCAGGCCAGGCGCAGTGGCTCACGCCTGTAATCCCTGCACTCAGAGGCTGAAATGGATGGATCACCTGAGGTCAGAAGTTCAAGACCAGACTGGCCAACATGGTGAAACCCTGTCTCTACTAAAAATACAAAAATTAGCCAGCGTGGTGGTGCATGCCTGTAATCCCAGCTACTCGGAAGGCTGAGGCAGGAGAATTGCTTGAACCCGGGAGGCGGAGGTTTCAGTGAGCCAAGATCACGCCACTGCACTTCAGCCTGTGCAATGGAATGAGACTCCATCTCAAAAAGAAAAAGTTAAAAATAAAAATCATTTTTTTAATTTAAAAAGATAGGTGAAGAGAAGAAAAAATGTGTGGTTCTTCAGAGGTCTTATAGACTTTACAGGCATGAGCCACTGTACCCGGCCATGTTTTCTTTTTTAAAACAAAATTGGCCAGGCGCGATGGCTCATGCCTGTAATCCCAGCACTTTGGGAGGCCGAGGCGGGCAGATCATGAGGTCAGGAGATTGAGACCATCCTGACTAACATGGTGAAACCCCGACTACTAAAAAAAAAATACAAAAAATTAGCTGGGCCTGGTGGCTGGCGCCTGTAGTCCAAGCTACTCGGGAGGATGAGGCAGGAGAATGGTGTGAACCCCGGAGGCACAGCTTGTGGTGAGCTGAGATCATGCCACTGTACTCCATCTGGGCAACAGAGCGAGACTCTGTCTCAAAAAAAAAAACTATTTATAAATGTCTTATTCACATCCATTTATTGATTTCTTTCTGTATTATATATAGACTCAAAACATCATCCTGGCCCAGAGCCATAAGCCAGTTATTCACATTTCGTTGGTACTTCTTTGAGGTTTTTGGTTTTGTTTTAAAATATCAATCTTTATTTCTAATATAATTCTAAAAACAATAGAATGAAATAAGGCAACCTCCTTTTTGGCAACTTAAATGTCATTAATGTCCCAGTGCCAAGATTTATATTCACTACACATTTAACCTGAAAGGAAAAAAAAAAAATTCCAAATCATCCATTTCTGTTCCTGCATCATATTCCAGCCTGGTAACTAGTTACATCTCTATCCTTAAGTATATCAGTTACATTTTTTGAACATTTTTGTCTTATAAAAAATGGAAGAACGAGAGTTTTTTAAAACTGAAAAAGCATTTATAAAATACTATATAGATTTTATGGCATATATACTAGGGATTGATAACAGTTTAGAAGATACACTTATTCAGACTTTTAAGTTATTTGTATCCTGGCTCGATCAGTACAAGTTGACTGAACTATAAACATTAGGGTAGTACATCTACCTCAGAAGGTAGTTGTGAAGATTAAATAATATGGAGTGTATGAATGATGAAAGAAATTTATAAACCAAGGGAGTGAACAGGAGATTGCAACTCTTCAAATTGGTTAGATCAAAAGAAAGAAATATTAAGATGTGGAGTTCAAGTGAAACACTGGTACCACAAATCATATTTGCTACAGTCACACCCACATTTGCTACAATCTATTCCTTGAGGACTTTCATAGAACTTGAGAATTTCAGAAAGTTAAACCGTGAAAGTACCTTTTACTTTCTTCTTCATCCTCATTGTATACATTAATTAGCTTGTGTATGGTATGGGTGTGGGATTCCCAAGTCTCTGACTCTTCTATTGCACTTTTCCCAAAAGAATAGAAACCCAGAATGGTACACCATGACTTATTGGATAAATTGCTTCTGGGGTATCTAGATCCCATGATAATAATTTTCCTTAAAACTTTAAGGCAGCCAGGTGTGGTGACTCATACCTGTAATCCCAGCACTTTGGGAGGCCAAGGCAGGGGGGTTGCTTGAGCTCAGGAGTCCAAGACCAGCCTGAGCAACACAGTGAGATCTTGTCTCTAGTAAAAATTAAAAAAAAAAAATTAGCCAGGTATAGTGGTGCATGCCTGCAGTCCCAGCTACAGGAGGCTGAGGCAGGAGGATCACTTGAGCCCAGGAGATAGAGGCTACAGTGAGCAATGATTGCACCACTGCACTCCAGCCTAGACAAGCGGCTGTCTCCAGCCACAGCAAGACCCTGTCTCTAAAAATAAAAATAAAAACCTACAAGGCAGTCAAAGCAAAGCAACACAGAGTTAGAAGAAAAACGACAACCAGGCATCTATGACTGGAATCTTTTTTTTTTTTTTTAACCATACTCTCCTTCTCTTCCCTGGGTGTTTATTTTTATTAAATAAAGTGACCCCAGATATTACAAGCGTGGCATTTTTTACACCTAGGCAGATGCCTTAATTTGACCTAATTTATTCATTTATTTGTTTATTCAACAACTATTTATTGGACATTTAGTCTGTGTCAGGCATAATGCTAAGTGCTAAGGATGTGAAGATAAATCTCTGCTCCACTGAAATTCAGTCTAGTGGGAGAGAGAGAAGGTAAATAGTCTGTTTCTTTACTGTATGTTAAGTTATCCAATCGAAGTAGATAACCAAGTGTTGAGGGAGCACAGACTTCACTGTTGTCAGTGAAGGATTCCTAGAGGAAGTGTATCCTGGGGTGAGTCCTGAGAAATAAGTAGGAGTAGGAAGTTAGGATTATTCATATAATTTTACTCCATCTTCTGCAAAGATGGAGAATACATACCAAATCATGGAGGCAAAAGAAAGCGTGGCTAAGGTATGGTTTGGGGAAAGTAGGATAATTAGGGTAAGGAGCAGGAAAATGTTTGTTACAAGAATTGTGTATAAGAATTTATAATAGAGGCCAGGTGCAGTGGCTCACACCTGTGAATCTCACCACTCTGGGAGGCTGAGGTGGGTAGATCACTTGTGACCAGGAGTTCAAGACCAGCCTGGCCAACATGGTGAAACCCCATCTCTACTAAAATACAAAAATTAACTGGGCATGGTGGTGCACAACTATAGTTTCAGCTACTTGGTAGGCTGAGGCACAAGAATTGCTTGAACCTGGGAGACAGAGGTTGCAGTGAGCCGAGATCGCACCACTGAACTCCAGCCTGGGCAACAGAGCAAGACTGTCTCAAAAAAAAAAAAAAGTTAATGATCGAATAGAAAAAGGTAGATTATCGTGATATGATGTCTCACCAGATTTCTTTAGAATCCTAAAAGCCTCAGAAAGTATGCCATAGGGTTTCTAGGGAAAAGACCTTTTATGTGGTAGAATCAGGGCTGGGGTCCACTGTCCTGGTCTCCCCAGAAAGGGGTGTAGGCAGCATGGCTGTGACCCTCATAAACTTACCAGTGCCTACTACCTAATAATAGAATGGAGACCATGTTACCTGATTGTGAGCCTCTTCTTTCTTGTTCTTCTTTTTTTTGGCAGGTACCCTAGAATACGTTTCCACACGGACCTTGTGGATGCCCACCTCTACTGTTTAAAAAAATACGTCGTGGATTTCCTAATGGAAAATGGGTAAGAAAAAGGGTGGTAGAGTCAAACCTACAGTGCTTAACAAGCTACTTTGTGAATTCCTTAAGTTTTAAAACTTGATAATTTAGATAACCAGTTTCTAAAAATAGCACAATAGCACAGTTCTCATTTTTGTTTTAGAAATGAAATTATGTCATCAACATAGTGTTGTTTTATCTGTACCACAGAGTCCCCTGCTTGTATTTTTGCAGCGTGTGTTATAATACGTCAACAAAATATTTTGTAACACTTGTAGTAACCCATGGTGCCTCTTTCTGCCCAGTTCCAGGCTCTTCTTCCTGCTTCAACAGGATCGAGCTCCACAGCCCTTATGCTATTTGTCTCTAATTACATGTTCTTCTCCTTGGCAGTTATCCTGTAGATGGGCCCTCTTAGCAAAGGGCTAGAGACTTAACCACAGAAGAGAAAAAGGAGAGCAAGTTTCCCCCCAATTTTAGAAAAGAAGTTCACTTCAATGAGTGCAGAGAAACAAAATTTGGCACACTTTCTGATTTTTTTTTTTTTTTTTTTTTTTTTTTTTTTTGAGGACAGAATTGTAGGACTTAAATAGTTTCCAGAGATTGTGTTTGGCAGATCACTGGACTTGAGTTTTCAAAGAGAAAACCCCTTTTGCAGTTGATCTCAAGGATTTTTTATAAGAAAAGCAGCTACAGTCCTCAAAGGAACAGGTGGGAAACAATTTAATAACTGCATGGTTAAGAATAGGAGCAGCTAGCTTCCCTTGATGACTGCTGGATAAGTTTGGAAAGTTCACCAGTGCTATTCAAGGCAGAAACTTATCTAGGTGAACAGATACCATGGTAGGAAGAGGTATCTCAGACCATCTGGAGAAAAGAATTTGAGAACCTGAGTTTAAATGCTAGCTCTGCCTTTGGCTGATGGACTTGAATATATATCGGAATATTAAGAGGAAGGAGGATTGTTCCCCTGCCCAGTATGATCTTTCTTGCAGTGTCCTACCCCTCACCCCCCACAACACTTGCTAAGTTCCTATGGGGAGGCCCATGTAGAGCCAATGGTAAAACAAATCATTTGGACTTTTAGAAAGCTTTCCCAAGGATTGTTATATCTCTGTTTCCCCTACCAAGGACACTGTTGCCCTGCTCCCTTCTGACCTCTGAAAAATGTTTTCATTCCATCAACACATACTTACTAAGCACTCATTATGAGGCAGGCATTGTGCTAAATCAACCATGGGATCAATGATAAATAAACAGATATGGCCCTGCCCTCATAGAAATTACAGCCTGAGCTCCATGGTGGAATGTGGAGACCTTGCTTTTTAGATAGCAGGGTAACTTGTTGCCAAGATTTAGAGGGTGATCCAAGACCTATTTCTCAGTGACCAGTCTGGGCTGCTTGTATTCCAAAAATGAAATTAACTCTTGGCCATTGAAGAGTTTATTTTTCACTCTCAAATAAAAATGAAGCCATACGAAATGAGCCTAGGCCTTGATGGGCAGAGGGGACACAACTGTGTTAGAAAGGATGACTTTTTAAAAAATGATTTACTATGGAAAATTTCACATAAATGCAAAAGTAAAAAAAAAATGAACTCCCATGTATCCATCACACAGTTTCAACAATTATCAACTCATTGTTAATTTTGTTTTATATGTGCCACCATTTGTCTCCCCCCATTACCCTAAGTTGTTTTAAAGCAAGGCATTTTGATATAATTTCATCTGTAAATATTTTGATATAACTTCATCTGTAAATATATTTCAGCATGTATAGTTAAAATATAAGGACCCTTCCAGGACAAAGATGATATTTAAAATAGATATATATTTTATGTATACATATATGTGTAGAGAGAGAGAGGCTCTTTTTGTTTTTAATAAATACCTTAATATTATCACACCTACAAAAAACTGACAGTGTTTTCTTTTTTTTTTTTTTTTTTTGAGACGGAGTCTAGCTCTGTCGCCCAGGCTGGAGTGCAGTGGTGCGATCTCGGCTCACTGCAAGCTCCGCCTCCCGGGTTTACGCCATTCTCCTGCCTCAGCCTCCCGAGTAGCTGGGACTACAGGCGCCCGCCATCTCGCCCGGCTAGTTTTTTGTATTTTTTTTTAGTAGAGACGGGGTTTCACCATGTAGACCAGGATGGTCTCGATCTCCTGACCTCGTGATCCACCCGTCTCGGCCTCCCAAAGTGCTGGGATTACAGGCTTGAGCCACCGCGCCCGGCCTGACAGTGTTTTCTTAATACTATCAAAGAGGATTGTGGCTTTCAGTGTCTGTATATGCAGGCAGTTTTACAGCAAACCTAGTCATCTCATCCTGGTTGTTATGGCTTATTTGTAGCTCATTTGGCCACTACCAGTTAGTTATTCCCACACCTGGCAAGTGTAGTGCAATGGTGTGTGTACCTTGAGGACAAGCCTGAAGTTGGTGATATGGCTATAGGTCCTGGCCAGAAGTTCTGCCAAATGGAACTTTCCCAGAACCTGCTGCAGTAGAGAATGATACAGAGCCTCAGCACATACTGTTTCCCCACCTCCACATCTGTTTAGGAGACACTTACCTCTTTCCTCCCCGCATCTACCTTCACCTCTCAGAATTGCTGCAATCAAAGAGCATATACTGAAAATTGATATATTTCAATATATTGGAAAAAGTAAAAAGGCAGAGCAGGGAAAATTGGAATGTTACTTGAGGGAGAATCTTTGTTCCTGGCTGGAATAGTGAAGGTCTTTGAAAAGTTGTGGGAGATGGGATTGAATTGGTTGGTGGTAGGTAGTAGCATGTAGAAGGTCTTGAAAGCTGAGCAGGGAGTTACCAATCTTTAAACAGAATAGTCTTATAGGAAATAAGCAATGATGCAACCTGGCAAGTGAACATAAACCATTCTGCATGGGAAAGAGATTTCTTCAAGATAAGTAGGAGGCATTTATAATCATCTGGTCATCAAATGATGACTCCTTTTAATGGAAAGAGTAAACCTAGGAGACCCAGCTTCAAGAAAGGACTGCTATAGCAATCCTTTGTTATATTTCACCCCTGAGAGTTAACATATTCTACCCTGTGTTCTTTATGTAGGAAAGCTTCATGTTTTCTACAAAGTCACACTTAGGTTTTGTTAGTTGTTTACATGTTAACATTTTCCACTCAAATTCTTTGAGAATGGATATCTACCTGGATTTGTAAGGCATTCACTATATACTTCGTGAACGGGGGAAAGGAGATGTAGTGACAGGTAACAGAAGCAATTTAGTATTAATAATAATGAAAGAAAAGAGGTGGGTTTCCACAGTTGACTAAGCAGAAAAGCTATAAGGAGAGCTGCAGAGAGAAGAAAATCTGTACTCTCTTTGATGAGAGGTTAACTATACACACTTTACAAGTTTTTTATCCACTTCTGAATGTAGTATGATAGATGAATGTTCCACAGAATCATTGAACATTTTAATTCAAAATGTGTTGGATTCTATATCCAGGGCCAAAGCAGAGCTTAGTCTGAGTATTGTGACTGTGATACCTCTTGATAACTGAGTGTTCCTCCCTCTTTTATAATGTCAGCTGGATGAAGCCTAAAGAAGCTGATCTCTTAGGAGATCTAGAAGCCCAGGTATTGGCCCAGCTCTTTGCTTGCCTTAGTAGGAGTTGCTCCTAGACCTGAGTCAGGGCCCTAGATTGGCACTGGCCCTATGAAGGCCTCAAGCAATATGCCAGTATGCCAACTTTGTGAGCTAAAGCCATGGGCAATATATACCAGGCAATATATACCAGGATTAGTCTTGATTTCCTTTTAGTACAGAACCTTCCCTGACCCCCCCCACCCCCATTTATCTTTCTCTCTTTAAGAGACTTAAAGATTAGTCTCCTTAACAGGAAGAATTGAGGCTGATTACTTTCTTCTTGTCCAGAAGTATCCACAGTTACAGTCACCCTCTTATAGTGTTAGAATCTGATATTGCCGTGCAGCGCTTATAGTCTTGGGGCTGGACCTTCAGAGCAGGAAGAGAGAGGAAAGAAAAAGATTTAACAGCACCTATCGTGTACCAGGCCCTATGCTGGGTGCTTTTCACATATATTCACTTCTTACAATAGTTCTCTCATTAGGTATTATATTATAGAGGAAGAAAATGCTCAAAAGTCATTTGCTCAATGTCATGCAGCCACAGCCTCAACGAAATCCATCACTGTTTAATTGATTGCCAGCAACGTCCACCACAGATGTTGGATATCTCCATTGCTAACATGCTTATGCGCACATGCACATGACTCACACTTGGAAGAATAACAGAGCAGTCACAACTTCCTTGCCTCAGCTATGTTGGGATGCAGAGAAATAAGGATAGGACCCACAAAGTGAAGTCAAGAGTTGGGGATAGGCAGCCATGGTAAGGTTAGAATCATGGTAATAATTAAAGCCACACACAAAATGAAGTTATGTTAGCTGGGCATGATGGCATATACCTCTAGTCTCACCTACTCAGGAGGCTGAGGCAGGAGGAGCACTTGAGCCCATGAGGTTGATGCTACAGTGAGCTATATATGATGGCACCACTGCACTCCAGCCTGGTAGACAGAAAGAGATCCTGTCTCTAAAAAAAAGTTAAACATTTTAAAAGATAAAAGTGTGGAATAGCTAGAAAGCCACGAGTAAGCACAAGACAGCAGAGTGGAGATAAGAAGCAGAGATGAGGGACCAGATAGTGCCATGAGAGGTAGGCAGTAGTCGTCTTGGTTTCTTACTGTTCAGTTCAGGCATCCATTAATTTGGCTGTACTTGGTTTCCTTACATGTCCTTAGATGTCCCAGAGATTTCATGATGTGTCCTTTACTTCAATGACAACAAAATTAAGAGTATGTGACTTACACACCTTCTCAACAGTGCTGTTATTGGGTGACTGCATACTGATATCTGAAGATGCAGGTGCTACCAAGAATAAATCAAGGTAGTCTCCTTTGAACTTCTTAGTTGCATTCCTTTTTATCTCTGGGACTTATAGAAATTATCAGCTGCTGGGGAGGGGACAAAGCTCTAGCAGCACGGGACATTGTATTGACTTATAAATAAAGAGTCCCAGTTGAGCTAGCCTGTGCTATCTGAGGGCATCATGGGTCAGACTATAGTAGGAAAGATAACCTTTTTAAAGAGGACTTAAAAACTGGAAGAATATGTATAATTAAAGCACTCCCACAAAGAAGCATCATCATGGAGCCAGAAAATCTAAAACCAGAGGGAAAAGTATGTTTGGTTTGATGAAGATTTAAGAATAATCTCCCTGTAAGTATAATGGTTAATTGATGTCCTTTCCATCTCTCTTTGTTCTCTGGCAAATTCCTAAATATTTATTGCTACATCCCTAGATGTTATTCCTGTAGGAAGTGTTCTCTCAATTTTTTCCCCTTTTACCACCACTTAGATTGGATTTACTGTGCTACCATAATAATATTCTGTGCTTATCTCCATCAGGCATAATTGATCATTCCCTCTTCTGATCTTGTATAATCTTTAATTATTACATGCGTCCCATTAAATTGTATTTACATGTCTGTCTTTTCCATCTTTTTGAAGTCCTTGAGGACAGACTTCATCCCCGATTCATCTTGTGACACACTAATAGATGCTCAGTAAATATAAAGGCAACCAAACTGTCAAGTGCATTTGAGGGCATAGATTTGCCTGTTTTGTTTCATTGTTGTAGTCCTACTGTCTAGAAGAGTGCCTGGCACATTTTGGGCGCTCTGTGAATAAACTGAATGAATAGAATGTTGATTGGCCAGGTGAGGTGGCTCACACCTGTAATCCCAGCACTCTGGGAGGCTGAGGTGGGTGAATCACTTGGGCCCAGGAGTTTGAAACCAGCCTCGACAACAAAGTGAGACCCCATCTCTACAGAAAATAGGAAATAGAAAAATTAGTCAGGTGAGGTGGCATGTACCTATAGTTCAGCTACTCTGGAAGCTGTGAGGTGGGAGGATCACTTGAGCCTAGGAGAGAATTTGAGGCTGTGATCACGCCACTGCACTTAAGCCTGGGTAACAGAGCAAAACGCTGTCTCAAAAAAAAAAAAAAAAAAAAAAAGTTTATTGATTTGACCTCTCCAGCCAGTAGGAGTAGGATCTGAACATGTTTTTCTTTCTCAAGTCCTATGCACCAGCATTGAAATTCTATTCTTATGGAAGATGTCAGTATTTTGTCAAGAAGGAAAAAAAGGGTATCACAGAACTGTATACCAAATATCTAGCTTTTAAATCAGGACCCTTTAATCTAAGATAATTTCCTGTTTACTTTCCAGCATATATCTGCTTTCTTTGGAGGAAAAAAAAACAAAAACTGAGAACAAAGCATAGGGTTAACTCAGCAATTGCCCTGTCTTCCCGATTATAGCTCCACTGAGAGAAGAGGCAAGAAAACCCAAGTTTTTAGTCCTCTGCTTGGCTGACTTGAGTTCCAGGCCCTATAAAAGTAGGTTTTCTGTTCTCCCTCCTTCATAATTCTTTGAAGGACTGAGTTGAAGTGAGACATTTGGGCGATTGTTAGTCTCTTTTGATTTGCTTACAAAGACAGAAAAGCCAGAATGCAAAAGTAGCCAAACTTTTTCTTTTGCCATGGACATCACTTTTAGGCATCTGGAAGCTCGTGGTCACAAGGAGGGCCTGATCTCAGATCAAGGCAAAATAATAGAAGTATCAGGTTTGACTAGAACTGATAATCATGTGTTTTTTCAAGTATTGGAATTTTTTTTTTTTTTTTTTTTTTTTTTTTTTTTTTTGAGACAGAGTCTCACTCTGTCACCAGGCTGGAGTGCAGTGGAGCAATCTCGGCTCACTGCAACCTCCACCTCCCAGGTTCAGGCGATTCTCCTGCCTCAGCCTCCCGAGTATGTGGGACTACAGGCATGCGCCACCATGCCCAACTAATTTTTGTATTTTTATTAGAGATGGGGTTTCATTATTTTGGCCAGACTGGTCTCAATCTCCTGACCTTGCAATCCGCCTGCCTTGGCCTCCCAAAGTGCTGGGATTACAAATATGAGCCACCGCACCCAGCCAAGTGTTGGATTTTTAATGCTAGCATGCTAGCAATATTAGTAATAGAGAAACATATTTAGAATTCATTACATTTCAAATTAGGAAAGCTTTACTTTTTTTTTTTTTTTTTTTTTTTTTTGAGACAGGATCTTGCTCTTTCACCAGGCTGGAGTGGAGTGCAGTGGTATGATAATAGCTCACTGCAGCCTCCAACTTTTGGGCTTAAGTGATCCTTCCTCCTCAGCCTCCCGAGTAGCTGGGACTACAGGCACTCACCACCATGACTGGCTAATTTTCTTATTTTTTGTAGAGATGGGGTCTCAATATGTTGCCCAGGCTGGTCTCAAACTCCTGGGCTCAAGAGATCCTCCCACCCAGGCCTCCCAAAGAGCTGGGATTACGGTGTGAGCTATCAGGCCCAGCCAAGAAAGCTCTACTTTCTGTATCCAAAAATCTGTGTGTTTATGGGTAAAGAGACAGCAAGCAGAGAATTCTAAATCCTGTGGAAAGTGCTTTGGTTGAAGTAAGCACACGATGCTAGTTAATATGGTATAGTGGAAAGAACCATGGACTTCAGGATAGATGTGGAGTGACTTTCAGTTCTATCAGTTATAAAAGTTGTATTAGGCAAGATAGTTAACCTCTCTAAGCCTTGATTTCCTTCTTTATAAAATAAGGGCCAGGTACAGTGGCTCACGCCTGTAATCCCAGCATTTTGGGAGGCTGAAGTGGGAGGATGGGCTGAACTCAGGAGTTCCAGACCAGCCTAGGCAACATAGCAAGATGCCATCTCTACAAAAATTAAAAAAATAATAATAATAAGAAGAATAGTAATACCTATCATAAGGATTGCTATAAGAACTTGAAATGATCTGTATTATTTTCTTAGCATAGTACCTCGCACATGATCAAAAAAACAGTACATATAACTGTCTTTACTGTGAGAACATAGAAGCCTACAAATGTTATAAAAGGCTTCCAAGCAGAGATCATATTTGAGAAGGGTGTTATGACTTGATAAATTTTCACAAAGTGAACATACCTTATAAGTACTATATTCAGGTTAAGAAATAGAACATTGTCAGAATTCCAGAAACTCCCCTCATTCTATCCCCTCACCTCCCCTACATACACAAAAGTAATCACTATCGTGAGCATTAAATAAGTGTAAGGAGATGGGATCAGATTTGTACTTTTTTTTTTTTTTTTTTTTTTTTTTTTTTTTTTTTTTTTTTTTTTTGAGACAGAGTTTCGCTGTTTTTGCCCAGGCTGGAGTGCAATGGCGCAATCTCGGCTCACCGCAACCTCCGCCTCCCAAGTTCAAGCGATTCTCCTGCCTCAGCCTCCCGAGTAGCTGGGATTACAAGCATGTGCCATCACACCCGGCTAATTTTGTATCTTTAGTAGAGACAGGGTTTCTCCATTTTGGTCAGGCTGGTCTTGAACTCCCAACCTCAGGTGATCCACCTGCCTCAGCCTCCCAAAGTTCTGGGATTACAGGCGTGAGCCACCATGCCCGGCTCAGATTTGTACTTTAGAAAAGTCACTGTGTCGGCCGGGCGCAGTGGCTCAAGCCTGTAATCCCAGCACTTTGGGAGGCCGAGGCGGGTGGATCACGAGGTCAGGAGATCGAGACCATCCTGGTTAACAAGGTGAAACCCCGTCTCCACTAAAAATACAAAAAACTAGCCGGGCGAGGTGGCGGGCGCCTGTAGTCCCAGCTACTCAGAGGCTGAGGCGGGAGAATGGCGTGAACCCAGGAGGCGGAGCTTGCAGTGAGCCGAGATCGCGCCACTGCACTCCAGCCTGGGCGACACAGCGAGACTCCGTCTCAAAAAAAAAAAAAAAAAGAAAAAAGAAAAGTCACTGTGTCTGCAAAATAGAGGGTGGATTGAAGGAAGAAGAGACCTAATCAGATTGTACTTCAGAAGTATCCTGTCAGCTGGGTGTGGTGACTTAATGCCTGTATTCCCAGCACTTTGGGAGGCTGAAGTGAGGAGGATTACTTGGAGGTAGGCAGGAAGATCACTTGAACCTAGGAGTTCAGGCTGGGCAACACAGGGAGACCTCATTGCTGCAAAAAATTTAAAAATAAAAAAATTAGCATGGTGGCATATGCCTGGAGTCCCAGCTACTTAGGAGGCTGAGGTGGGAGGATCGCTTGAGCCCGGGAGGTGAAAGCTGCAGTGAGCCATGATCACACCATGCACTCCAGCAGCCTTGGTTACAGAATGAGACCATCTTAAAAAAAAAAAAAAGGTATCTTTTTTTCTGTCTACCATATGAAGGATAATTTTGTGGATAAGACTAGAGGGAGAGAGACCAATTAAAAGCGTGTACAGCAATCCAGGCAAATGATGACAGTAGTCTGAACCAGTTAGTGGAAGTAAAGATGAACAGAAGTTGAAAGTTTTGACAGAGATTTAGGGGATAGGATCAGCAGTGCTTGGTGATTGATTATATGTGAGGGGTGGAAGAAGGAGAAGTCAGGCTGTTTTGTAAAAGGGCCATTTATCACAAAGCAACCCCCAAATGCAGAAGGAGCTGAGAAACTAAAGGCAGACAAATCTAGTTTGTCAGTTTTGGATGATTTATTAGGGTAACTTACAGACAGAATCGTGGTCTTGGGTGGGTGCAAGACAGGTAGATCTCCACACTGCAACCCCCCAGACCCAAAGCCTATACCTTAGGGAAAAAAACATATATGCTTTGGAAGGAATTTTCAAAAATCAAAGCAGTTTGTGACTTTAAGGCATTTAGCAAACCTAATATCTGACCTGCCTAATTTAGACCAAATGTCTTTGTTTTACCAATAATCTTTAACATTTTTTATTTCCCAAAGATTACTAAAGTTACATGAACTAAAAGGCATTACAGTTTTTATTTTTCTTTCAAAATATCTAATTTAAGCGCTTATTTTTCTTTATGCCAATTAATTAGAGCTCTTTTACATAAATATCACACACATAACACATATTTAAACTACACAGACAGAAGAAGATCTGATAGTTGTAAGATTTTTCATTTGCCAGTTTCTTTTTTTTTTTTTTTTTTTTTGAGACAGAGTCTCGCTCTGTCGCTCGGGCTGGAGTGCAGTGGCCAGATCTCAGCTCACTGCAAGCTCCGCCTCCCGGGTTTACGCCATTCTCCTGCTTTAGCCTCCCGAGTAGCTGGGACTACAGGCGCCCGCCACCTCGCCCGGCTAGATTTTTGTATTTTTTTAGTAGAGACGGGGTTTCACCGTGTTAGCCAGGATGGTCTCGATCTCCTGACCTCGTGATCCGCCCGTCTCGGCCTCCCAAAGTGCTGGGATTACAGGCTTGAGCCACCGCGCCCGGCTGCCAGTTTCTTAATTGGATTACTGGCCTCATGGTAGAGCCCTTCAAGAAACAGGGCTAGGAAAACATGCGTTTTCTAGGGCCTAATAAGCAGGCACAGCTGGAAGACAAAACAGACCCCCAAAATTAAGGGTCTCATTTTTACACCAGATCCTGGATCCCAAAAAGAGGGAATCAGCACAGCTCCCATGGAAGTCTTATCTCTCGGTGGGGAGTGGGGACATTTCCATAACTTCTAGGTGGCCAAGAGCATGCTTCTCTGATGTAAACGTGCAAAGAGTCACGTATTCCCTAATAACTGTGATTAGCCATTGTTAAAAATATATTTAGCCTTAGATTTTCAGAGGAATCTATCCACCACCTGTTCCTGGGGTTTCATGAGGAAAACAGAGTTTTTTCCCAGAATGGGGTCTGTGACACCTGCTCTGTTTTTTGCAAGGAGTCCCAGTCTGTTAGAGCTTGAATATCCACTTTGAATTAAGCTGACTGGCCAGGTGCAGTGGCTCACACCTGTAATCCCAGCACGTTGGGAGACCAACGCAGGTAGATCACTGGAGGTCAGGAGTTTGAGACCAGCCTGGGCAACATGGTGAAACCCCATCTCTACTAAAAATATAAAAATTATCCAGGCGTGGTGGCATGTGCCTGTAATCTCAGCTACTCAGGAGGCTGAGGCAGGAGTATCACTGGAACAGAGCAAGACTCCGTTTCAAAAAAAATAAATAAATAAAAAATAAAATAAAAAATAAAAGCACTATGGTTAAAAGTCAGCTTGATTTCTTCTTTTTTTTTTTTTTTTTTCTTTTTTTTAAGATGGAGACTCGCTCTGTCACCCAGGCTGGAGTACAGTGGCACAATCTCAGCTCACTGCAACCTCCACCTCCTGGGTTCTAGCAATTCTCCTGCCTCAGCTTGAGTAGCAGGGATTACAGGCATGCGCCACCACATTCGGCTAGTGTTTTGTATTTTTAGTAGAGATGCCATTTCACCATGTTGACCAGGCTGGTCTTGAACTCCTGACCTCAAGTGATCCACCCGCTTTGGCCTCCCAGAGTGCTGGGATTACAGGCATTAGCCACCACTCCCAACTATAAGACTCTTTTACAAAGCCCTTTTAAATTTCTTATTACCCAACTCTAGCCAGGCCACACTGACAATATTTCTGGCTTTTGAACTTGACCAAAGGTAACTTCACAGGTGCTTAGGGAAAGGAGAATTCAAGATGGTTCGTGGAGGGGAAGATAATCAACTAATGGTAAAGGTCACGCACATGTCAAACCAGAAAGGACTCATTCCCTAAGCCAGGAATTGAACCCAGGGCATCACTGTGAAAAGTCAAAGCCTTAGCTGCTGAGCTACAGCACTAGGAGTTTCCATTGCTCTTCCCACTCTTCCCAGAAAGAGCCTAGAGTAGTTAATTTTGTGCTTGCAAAGGCTTTTAACTACTCAAGATAATTTTTTGAGATAGCTATGACATGAATCCCAGAATTCCTATTCCCTGGAAGGAAGAGACCGAGAGAAAGTATGGCCACATGGTTACAAGGTCAAGTTCCCAAGGACATAGAACAAAATGGAGACCTCACCCAGTTTTTTTGTTTGTTTCAAGGACCTGCAGCAAAGTTTATTACTGACCAGCTTGCTGGGCCATCTTGAGCAGTTTATGGGGTCCTAAGCCCCTGTTCTATACTAAGGTATCCCTCTTCATGACGGAACAACACAGACAAATTCATAGCACAAAATACATTAGACTTAATACTAGCCTCAGAATTCTTTTTCTCATTAATCAAAACTTTACAGAGGAGATAAACAGTGATTTTCACCATTCATTCAGCCAATTTGCACAGACAGAGAGGCCAGAAGTCTCACTGGTAAGAAATTTTTACCCCTTTGCCAGCATGTCCTGTTTCTGGGTTCCCCTTCCCTAAGCAGCCCTAGCAACCCTGCTTGCCACACCATCGCTCCGGGGGCCAAGCTGCATCACAAAGGAAAATCATGGAACCACAGACAAATTCTTCTCAATTTTGCAAGTTGCCGCCCAAACGGCTGCATGGTGGACCTGAATTCTCATATTTTCCATTCTGGACATAGCAAAACACATGTGACAAAACATAGACATTAGCCACCATATGGATGCTTAGCACCCAGTATTGAAATGGCAAGGCCCAAACTTGCCCCCGGTTGGGCCCTGTCATCTTTATCCATTTTTAACCAAGAGGGACTTTACTGAGGGGAGGGCCTCTCACCCAATCCCATCCTTTACTCAGGTAAAATGTACCCCCATTACGTATCCAAAGTCAGCCAATTGGTGCTGCAGTCTGTTTCCTTTGGATCATATAGTAACTAAGCTGAAAGATTAGCAAATCTAATTTTGTAATCAATTAATCATTTAGGTGCCTCTTTTTTTTTTTTTTTTTTTTTTTTTTGGAGACAGTCTGGCTCTGTCACCCAGGCTGGAGTGAGTACAGTAGTGCGATCTCAGCTCACTGCAACCTCCACCTCCCAAATTCAAGCATGCCTCAACCTCCCGAGTAGCTGGGATTACAGGCCTGCGCCATCATGCCTGGCTACTTTTTGTACTTTTAGTAGAGATGGGGTTTCACCATGTTGACCAGGCTGGTCTTGAACTCCTGACCTCAAGTGATCCATCCACCTGCCTTGGCCTCCCAAAGTGCTGGGATTACAGATGTGAGCCACTGTGCCCAGCCTTCGTAAAGTCTTTAAATAAAAATACTAAAATATTTTTAGAAGTGTCTGCGTATCAATAAGCATCACTAGATGAGTCTCGATGCACTTCAGTGCATTGTTCATTCAGAACGTTCTACTGTAAGTTATCTTTAGTAAGATTTCGCCATTTCTGTAAGACTTCACTGCTTACCAGCTAATGTATAAGCTGGAAGGAATTCAGTTTTCCAGAAATTAAGGATCCCATTTTTACCTAAAATATTCGCTTTGCTCTCAGGTTCCCTTGATGAATTTAGCCAATGATTTTTCCTACCTAAGCACACAAGAAAAATGAAACAAAGGGGTAGAACACAAACATCCCTGTGAATTTTTTAAGAGCCAAATTTTACAACCCCTACAATATTACCATTTACAACCAGTTTCTTTCTGACCCAGTCAGATGTAAGAAGCCTCTAACTGGATCCAAGCCAGCTAATTACTGGATCAAATCCAATCCTGGACCCAGTTTGGATCAAGAAATTTGCTCAAAGAAACTTGGACAGCTCAAAACATAAATCCTTGGAGCTCTGAAATCTGAGAGAGAGAGCTTACCCACGATCCCCAGTCACTCTGAGAGATCAATGGACAGAAGTGGGTCCTTGCAGGTACCTTGCTTGTTCCCTCAGCTCCTGGGGGTCAGTAAAGCTCTACTTAAGATCCCACTTCTGATACCATCTGTTAAAAGAAAAACTCAAGCCAAATTAAAGGAGTTTATTTGATCTATTAATGATTCATGAATCAGGAAGCCCCCAGAAGCACAGCAAATTCAGAAAGACTCCAAGGATGCCTCATGGTCAGAGGCATTTGACAATTTTTAGACAAAAAAATGAAGTGACGTACAGAAATCAGAAGTGAGATACAGAAACAACTGGATTGGTTACAGGTCAGCCTTTGCCTTATTTGAACACAGTTTGAACACTCAGCAGTGTATGAGTGGTTGAAGTATGGCTGCTGGGATTGGCCAATTCTCAGCTGTTGGTACAGGCACATACTCCTAAGTTAGGTTTTCAGTCTCGTCTACCTATTAAGTTAGGATGCAGTTTGTCCACAAGCACTCAAATATAGAAGTACGAAGTCCTGGCTGGGCGCGGTGGCTCAAGCCTGTAATCCCAGCACTTTGGGAGGCCGAGACGGGCGGATCACGAGGTCAGGAGATTGAGACCATCCTGGCTAACACGGTGAAACCCCGTCTCTACTAAAAAAAAAAAAAAAAAAAAAAAAAAAAAAAATAGCTGGGCGAGGTAGCAGTCCCCTGTAGTCCCAGCTGCTCGGGAGGCTGAGGCAGGAGAATGGCGTAAACCCGGGAGGCGGAGCTTGCAGTGAGCTGAGATCCGGCCACTGTACTCTAGCCTGGGCGACAGAGCGAGACTCCGTCTCAAAAAAAAAGAAGTACGAAGTCCTTCTCAGGCCATATTTAGTTTGCTTTAGCATTCATAATTCCACTACTCTGAGATAACTATTATGAACATTTTAGTGTATTTCCATTGTTTTATTTTCATATGTGTAGTGAGAATACATGCTTGAAATCACACTTTAAAAATAATCTGGATCAGGTGCAGTGGCTCACGCCTGTAATCCCATCACTTTGGGAGGCTGAAGCAGGTCAGATCATGAGGTCAGGAGCTCGAGACCAGCCTGGACAACATGGTGAAACCCCGTCTCTACTAAAAATACAAAAAATTAGCCCAGTGTGGTGGCAGGTGCCTGTAATCCTAGCTACTTGGGAGGCTGAGACAGGAGAATCGCTTGAACCAGGAGGCGGAGGTTGCAGTGGGCTGAGACCACGCCACTGCACTCTAGTGAGAGTCCGTCTAAAAAAATAATTTGCTTTTTTCATTGAGTATTATAAGCATTTTTTTTTCTATCATTAAAAAATTCTTGGCTGGGCGCAGTGGCTCATGCCTGTAATCCCAGCACTTTGGGAGTCCGAGGTGGGCGGATCACGAGGTCAGGAGTTTGAGACCAGCCTGACCAACCTGGTGAAACCCCAACTCTACTAAAAATACAAAAAAAAAAAATTAGCCAAGCGTGGTGTCAGGCACCTGTAATCCCAGCTACTCAGGAGGCTAAAGCGGGAGAATCACTTGAACCCGGGAGGCAGAGGTTGCAGTGAGCCAAGATCATGCCATTGCACTCCAAGCAAGACTCCGTCTAAAAAAAAAAAAAAAAAAGTCTTTACAGTCACAGTTTTGCCTATATGACATTCTGTTATAGAGGTATTTTGATCTTTCATTGTTAAATGTTTTATTGTTCTGCCTTTTTTTTTTTTTTTTTTTTTTGAGACGGAGTCTCGCTCTGTCACCCAGGCTGGAGTGCTGTGGCCGGATCTCAGCTCACTGCAAGCTCCGCCTCCCGGGTTCACGCCATTCTCCTGCCTCAGCCTCCCGGGTAGCTGGGACTACAGGCGCCGCCACCTCGCCCGGCTAGTTTTTTGTATTTTTTAGTAGAGACGGGGTTTCACCGTGTTAGCCAGGATGGTCTCGATCTCCTGACCTCGTGATCCGCCCGTCTCGGCCTCCCAAAGTGCTGGGATTACAGGCTTGAGCCACCGTGTTCTGCATTTTTATAAATAACAGGGGAATACCTTTTTTTGAAAGATTCTTGTTTATAATCTGATGATTTCATCTATTCAGCAAATTTTTACTGAGTAATGTATTTTTCTTAGGCTAGACTTGGGTGAAATTATATGAATATTTTCAAGTCTTTTGCTATAGTGTTGCCAATTATTTTTCAGAGATTTTATCAGTTTATACTCCAACTCCCATTATGTGACAGTAACTGTTCTCAAAGCACTCTTATCAGTAATGAAAATTGTTTTAAATCAGTTAATTTAGTTGGAGGAGAAACTGCATCTTATTTTAGTTTTTTACTTCTTTGAAAATATGTGTTTTTTGAACATTTATATCTGTTTATTAAGAATATTCTTTGCCCTATTCGTAGCAATTATTTTGTCTTTTTATTTGGTGGGATTGTTTGTTTACGGCTAGTAGTCAAGTCTATTGTTCTCCTTTGTGATTGCTTGAGAAGAGCTTATGATTTATTGAGATAAGACAGGTGTTTCTAGGAAGGCTGTGTATCAGAGGGAAAGGAGAAAGTAAGGTTGACCCAGGGCACTATACCCAGCTCGTGGCCTTTAGGCCCAGGATGTTCACAATGGTTCACTGTAGCTTTGTAACATTTCTTGGCACAGCTCTGAGCTGCCTTCACTTTAGGAAGCAGGAAGAGTAATTGTTTCCTTCATTATTCTTCTAAGCCAACTGCATTATGGGGATTGACCTAAGGTTGAGCTTCAGCAGAGGTGGGTGGGACTTGGCAGGGCTGTTTCATATCCTCTCTTCAAATCACAGATCCTCTCAAATGACTCTGCCTGATGAGGCCACGTGCCAAGGCTCGTCTGCTTGCCTCTTGCAGTGACAGTTCTTTTTGGTCCATAATGTAAATATCATGGCCCTGAAATCCCCCAGCTGTCTGTGCTTTGTCATTTCTTCAAAGGGAACTGACTTGTTTTCCAATGGAAGAGGAACATTTGCTGCCCACACTAGTTTGAAGCATTAAAAGGGGAGAAAAAGAGCTAAGAGTAAGTGTTGTTTCATTCTTTGCATTCACATGGAAATTTTTAAATCTCCATCAAAGGATCAGGAGAAAAATCACATTGAAATTCAACACAAGAGCTCACAGCTTAACACAGAATTTTTCAAAGATATTTGACTTGATCCTTTAAAAATTACAAAAACTGTGAACTGTGTAGCTCCAGGGTTCATAATTTTCCTTACCCTCCTCAGCCTCTGCCTCTGTCTTGCCTTCCTACCTACACTCCATCTGTGTGGTCCTGTGTCAGCATGCAGAGCTTCTTTGAATGGGGGCTGGGAGAGGTGGTGGAAGTATTCAGCAAGTCAGGTTTATAGAGCTGCCCATACTTTAACCCCTCTCTTGGGCCTCATTATCTCATCTTTCAGAATATTGTAACTGGTCTCCCTTTCTTCAGTTTCCTTATTCCAGGCTTTCTTCCACACTGCTACCAGAATTACCTTACTAAGAGATAAAACTGATCAGGTCACTTTCTTGCTTAAAAACTACCACTGGCAGCCAGATGCTGTGGCTCACACCTATAATCCCAGCACTTTGGGAGTCCAAGGTGGGAGGATTGCTTGAGTCCAGGAGTTCAAGACCAGCCTGGGCAACACAGTGAGACTTTGCCTCTACAAATAATAAAAAAATTAGCTGGGCATGGTGGCACATGCCTGTGGTCCCAGCTACTTGGGAGGCCAAGGCAGGAGGATCACTTGAGTCCAGGTAGTCAACACTGCAGTGAGTTGTGATTGCACCACTGCACTCCAGCCTGGGCAGCAGAGCGAGACCCTGTCTAAAAAGAAAAAAATTACCACTGGCTTTTCAGTCCAGACTTTCTAGACTGCCACTGTAACTCCCCAGTGGGTTCATCTTACCTGCTGCCAAGATAGAGACGATTTATCAAGATGGGACAATTGCAATAAAGAGTTTAATATGCATAGCGGCAGCTAAATAGGAAACCAGAATTTTATTATTACTCAAATCAGCCTCCCCCAAAATTCTGAGGCTAGGGCTTTTCAAGGATAGTTTGGTAGGCAGGGTAGGGAATGGGTGCTGCTGATTGGTTGGGGATGCAATCACAGGGGTGTGGAAAACAGTCCTCTGCTGAGTCCAGTTCTGGGTGGGGGCCACAGAGGGGTCACTGGTCCCAGTGGAGTCATCCAGTCATCAGAAATGCAAAAGTCAGAAAAGACATCTTAAAAAGCCAATATTAGGTTCCACAATAGTGATGTTATTTACAGGAGTAACTGGGGAAGTTGCAAATCTTGTGACCTTTACAACAATGACTGGTAATCACGAGAATTCAGGCCCCTCTTGTAATCCTAAACTTGTGCCCTTTTATTAGTTTTATAAAGGTGGTTTCATTTTGAGAAGGGCTATTATCATTTAAACTATAAACTGTAATAAATTTCTCGCCAGGCATGGTGGCTCACACCTGTAATCCTAGCACTTTGAGAGACCAGAGCAGGCAGATCACCTGAGGTCAGGAGTTCAAGACCAGCATGGTCAACACGGCGAGACACCATCTCTACTAAAAATACAAAAATTAGCCAGGCATGGTGGCCGGCACCTGTAATCCCAGCTACGTGGGTAGCTGAGGCAGGAGAATCACTTGAACTGGGAGGTGGAGGTTGCGGTAAGCCAAGATCGCACCACTACACTCCAGCCTGGGCCACGGAGCGAGACTCCATCTCAAAAAAAAACGCGGGGCACAGTGGCTCATGCCTGTAATCCCAGCACTTCAAGAGGCTGAAGCAGGCGGATCACTTGAGGCCAGGAGTTAAAGACCAGCCTGGCCAACATGGCAAAACCCCATCTCTACCAAAAAATACAAAACTATTAGCCAGGCATTGTGGCATGTGCCTGTAGTCCCAGCTACTTGGGAGACTGGAGCACAAGAATCACTTAAACCCAGGAGGCAGAGGTTTTGGTGAGCTGAGATCATGCCACTGCACTCCAGCGTGGGCGATAGAGCAAGACTGTCTCAAAAAAAAAAAAAAAAAATTAGCTGGGCATAGTGGCTCTCACAACTGTAATCCCAGCTTCGTAGCTACTCAGGAGGCTGAGGTGACAGAATCGCTTGAACCTGGGAGGCGAAGGTTGCAGCAAGCTGAAATTGCACCACTGTACTCCAGCCTGGGTGACAGAGTGAGACCCTGTCTCAGGAAAAAAAAAAAAAAAAAAAAAAAGCTTTCTTCCAAAGTTAGCTCAGCCGATGCCCAGGAATGAGCAAGAGCAGTTTGGAGGTTAACAGCAAGATGGAGTTGATTAGGTCAGATCTCTTTCAGTCATAATTTTGTCACTGTTATTTTTGCAAAGGTGGTTTCACCACAGAAAGCTTTCATGATCTGGCCCCACCTAATTACCTTCACCTCCTTCTGCCTTTCCTCTTAAACTCATGCACGCTACTGTCCATTGGATTATGAATTCCTTGAGCTCAGAACTGATATATTTCCAAGGCCTAGCACAGTAACTGGCACATGCTTGGTAAATGCTACATAAATTAATTAGCAATATAAAATTCTAATAAGGTCATAGTGTGAGAGAACACTGGAAAACATGTACTAGTCTCTCACCTCTCTGCTTTCTATTGCTAAGTATAAATAAAAACATAAATAAAAAACACACACTGTACTAAAGATCAGGTCCCTTCTTCCCCTGGTACAGATTCCTGGTCATTTAGAGCCAACATCCTGTCTCAGTACCCACCAGGAAGCACTCTGCTTCTCCGAACTTCCAAGTCGATGCCACATTTGATCTCTGACAGTCCCAAGGTGCCATGACAGGAAAGGACTTGGTTTTTCCTTGTATGCACAGAGCTTTTGATCCCGGTATGTTCCAGACAGTCAGATTTCTCATATTTGGCCATTCTTTCTTCCTAGGTCAATCACTTCTATCCGGAGTGAACTGATTCCGTATCTAGTGAGAAAACAGTTTTCCTCAGCTTCCTCACAACAGGGACAAGAAGAAAAAGAAGAGGATCTAAAGAAAAAGGAGCTGAAGTCCTTAGGTCAGTTCTTGGGTTGGTTCAGTAAGAGGGGCAAGGGTAGCAGCACCTTTGGAAAGAGTGGTTTGGCAATTTAGCCCAGCCCAAGATGCCTGTCTTAAGGCAGCAGACTATTTTCTAGCCTACTAGGCAAGACAGGCTTGCCAACCCACTCCCTGAGTTCTGGGTAAGCTTGCTCAGGCAGATCCTGCCACTATGCTCTCAGCAACAGGCTCATCGTGCCTCTAGCCCCATTCTCTGATTCATAGCTCTGGTTTGGCTGTGTTCCTCACTAGGCCATTTTGCCTTTAAACTCCACCTGCCACTTCTTAGTTCCCCTGTTCTCTAGGCTCTAGGCAGCCCCGTTGCTGATTAAACTCAGCCTCTTTTATCAAGGGAAGGAAAGTGAAAGAATGTACAACTGCAGTCCAACCACAGGCCAGCCCAGGTGTCTCCATGCCAGGATCTGAAGATCGGAGCTGTCTCGTATGCTCTCATATCCCTAATCCCTGGCCCAGTTGTAGGCTCATAGTAGATGTTCAGAAAAAGTATTTCTCAAATTAATAAACTGACAGTACAGCATGATGATTAGGATTGTAGAACTGGGCATCAGACAGTTCTGGATTTGAAATCTGACTGCCTTCTTACTAGCATTGTGTCTTGAGGCAGGTTACTCAGTTCTCTGAGCCCCGGTTTTTTTTATCAGAAAGTAAAAGATCTCAAAGGGTCGTTGTGAGAACTGAAACACTAGAGCCCTGGTACTCTGGGCTCTGAGTTCTGTGCTTTCTGTCATAGCACAGCTACCAGATATGGTAACAGAGACTAGCAGCACAAAGTCAACCTGGCTGGCCACTAAAGCCTGGATGCTGGCTTGTGTTATTTCATGATTTACAAGGGTCATCTGTTTTATTTTCCCTAGTGGTCTTGATTACTGGTCACATGCTTTTAGGACCTCATATTAAGCATTTTTATATCATATGATATTTTAGGGAAGTACATTGCCTCTTTTAGTTTGACTTTCTCTTACAGATTTTAGTAGGATTTCCTCAGGGCTCATGTTTTGTGGGTGAGTTCCAAAGGGAGAATTGTGAGCTGTAACCTCTTTTAAAACTTAACTCAGAGCCAAGCATAGTGGTGCACACCTGTAGTCCCAGCTGCTCAGGAGGCTGAGGTGGGAAGATCGCTTGGGTCTGGGAGTTTGAGACCAGCCTAGGCAACATAGCAAGAACTTATCTCTTAAAAAAACAAAAAACAACTTGACTGAGTCTATATCTGTTCTGTTACCTCTCTCTCATTTATTTCCTTGGTGTGGGTGTTTGTTCTGAAGATATTTACAGTTTTATAAAAGAAGCCAATACACTGAACCTGGCTCCCTATGATGCCTGCTGGAATGCCTGTCGAGGAGACAGGTGGGAAGACTTGTCCAGATCACAGGTGCGCTGCTATGTCCACATCATGAAAGAGGGGCTCTGCTCTCGAGTGAGCACACTGGGACTCTACATGGAAGCAAACAGACAGGTGAGAGCTTGAGTTTAGAAAGAAAATTGTGGGGCTCTTGTCCTAGAAACAGACTGAGCCATTTGTCTGTTTCTTCATTAGGTACATAGTAACTTGTTAAGAATCCCTGTCATTTCCCAAGGTTGAGCAAGACCTGACATGTCAAGGGAGACTACTCGGGTACTCAGGTGCAGCAAAAAAGGAAGCAGGGGGTCTGGTCCATAGTCAGGGCCTCTATGGCTCCAGGGAAAGGCTAAGATCTTCAGGAAGGCTAACTTCTGGCCTCTGGGTCAGCAGGTTCCTCCTATTCTGTTCAACATGGGGATATCTGCAGTACTTACTTCATAATAAGCAGGTAAATACTCTGTAATCATTACTCTGATGAAGTAAACATAGGCATATGGAGGAGGCTTCCCTGAGAAGGTGAAGGAGCAGAGTGTAGAGTGGCCAGATGGCAAAGCCTCAGGAAAGGAATGACTATGAGAGAGAATTGTCTGCAAACAGCATTAATGAGGAGTCTCTTGCTAGCCCCTCCTTTTAACCTTAAAGTTTGTGAGATACAGGGAACAAATAGCTTCCACTGAAGGAGAAGCAGTGTCCTCAAAGATAAGCCAGGCCTTAATGAAGGCAGAGGGTGGAGAAGGGGACAGTAAAGAGGCTGAAGATGTAGAGGAACTCTGTATTGTATAGTAGGCCCAGGAGGAAGGTTTTTGGAGGGATAATGAGACTAGGAAAAGGAAATGCAGAGCAGTAGATGGTTTAGATGAGAATAAGAAAAGCATCCAGGCACAGTGACTTAGGCCTGTAATCCTAGCAATTTGAGAGGCTGAGGCGGGTGGATCACTTGAGCCCAGGAGTTCGAGACCAGCCTAGGCAACATGGAGAAATCCTGTCTCTACAAAAATACTACAAAAATTAGCCAAGTGGTGGCATGTGGCTGTCGTCCCAGCTACTTGGAAGGCTAAGGTGGGAGGATCACCTGAGCCCGGGATGTGGAGGCTGCAGTAAGCTGAGATCGCACCACCGCACTCTAGCCTAAGCAACAGAGTGGGACTCTGTATTTAAAAAAAAAAAAAAAAGAGGATAGGAAAAGATAAATAATTGAGGGAACTACATTGCGGTGGCATTCAAGGATAACAGAGGTGACATAATGAAAAGATTAGGTATTTACATTGCACCTGGTAGAACCCTATGAAAGTATAATTGCAGGTGCAGACCGGGGTGACAGTGGGGCACAGAATAATATAAAACAAATTGTTGAAAATTGGGATTGAGGCCAGGCGCAGTGGCTCATGCCTATAATCCCAGCACTTTGGGAGGCCGAGGCAGGTGAATCACCTGAGGTCAGGAGTTCAAGACCAGCCTGGCCAACATGGTGAAACCCTGTCTCTACTAAAAGTACAAAAATTAGCCAAGCATGGTGGCACACGCCTGTAATCCCAGCTTCTCAGGAGGCTGAGGCAGGAGAATCACTTGAACCTGGGAGGTGAAGGTTGCAGTAAGCCGAGATTGTGCCACTGCACTCCAGCCTGGGCAACAGAGTGAGACTCTGTCTCAAAAAAAGAAAAAGAAAATTGGGACTGAGTCCCTGAAGAAAACCTGGCTCAGGAATCTGTAGGACCCACACCAGATAAAACCTCAGGTGAGCCTCAACCTGGATTGGTTACAGATCCAAGGGAATCCCAAGCCAGAGAGCTTATGAGAAATCATAGTTAGTCCCACATTTACCCATGACCAGAGTCTTTCAGGCTGGTCTGGAAAGATGTTCATGGATAACCTGAGTGGGAAGACATGTCCAGATCACTGCTGTGTCCACATCATGAAAGAGGGGCCCTGCTCTCGAGTGAGCATGCTGGGAAAAGTATCCCCTGAAGTGCCAACAGGGGCTATGCAGCAGACAGGCCTGAAGGGCCTTGGGTGGAGAGTGGAAGAAGAGATCCTAGGGCTGGGGACTCGGAATTAGCCTTCACATTCCAGTGTAGCCATGCTGACAAGACCTCCATCAGCTAGTGTGGCTGCCACGCACAGTGCTCTGACCAGCATTCTGTCTGTGCTGGAGAATCACAGACAGGCACACAACCTGTGCCTTCCTAATGGACTGGTAGCCAAAGCCCCCCATACCTCTAACCTTTCCAGGTTTCTCACACTGGAGAGGGAATAGTGTGAACTTCCCCTTCATGTTTTCTTTTGGCTGGTGGATGGATGCCTTCTCAGGGTCTTTCCTTGTTTTGGAATTTGTCTAAAATGGATCTCATCCTTACCTCATGCGTGGTCACAGTGGTCCAGGAGGTGACCAGGAACCCAGGATGCCTGTGATCAGGATTCAGGGTGTTCCTTAACCTGATCAGGCCTCCTTTTCCAAGAGGTGCTATGTGGGTAACTCAAAGACTTGTCTCAGTGCCTCCCAGCCAAGGGACAAGGCATTACTTTCAAGGAGGAGGATTCACAGCTAAGAGACGGACAATAAGGCCATCTAGAAGCTGCAGCATGAATTATCTTCATCCTAGGGGGAATGCAGCAGCCTCCTGCTCTCCCTCACTCAGACAGGAAGCTATGGCTGAGAACTCCCCATATCTCTGATTGAGCCCTGGGTTCTACCTAAGGTGTTTTCTGATCTTTAGTGACCAAATCTCTGTCCTTAAGGTGCCCAAATTGCTGTCTGCTCTCTGTCCAGAAGAACCACTGGTCCATTCATCAGCCCAGATTGTCAGCAAACACCTGGTAAGTGCTAGTGTGGCCAGAGCAGGGGTGGGATGTTCTTTGGGAGCACTGAGACTTGTCCTTGAGAAGCCGGATTGAGGCCTTCAAGTCCTGAACCTCGTTAGCCCCAGGGAAGTCACAGCTGGGTTCTGAGAATAAAATCTCACTCAACAAGACTGCCTGGGCAAGTAATGACCTTGTAAGGAAGGGTCTGTTATAGTGTTGGGACTCAGACACAGGAGCTCTCAATCTGTCCCCCTTCTAATTCTGATTTGAGCACTCTAAGAGAGCACATCTGTACACACAAGTGCATGAGTGTGTATATGTGTCTGTTGTTTTGTTTTGTTTTGTTTTGTTTTCTTGGCAAGGGAGGAGGGCCAATGCTTCAGTTAGGTTTGAGTTGGTCTCAGAGGTGTTGTATGACCTTTTGGCCCTGAGAAATACTGATGATGGCCCCTCTTACTGAAGTGTCTCTATGGAAAGATCCCATTAGATCCCAGCTTGAAAGATCTGGAGGGTGGTTTGCAGTTGGTTGAGATGGATGGACAGAGTTTTATATTTTGCCTTTTACAGGTTGGAGTTGACAGCCTCATCGGGCCAGAGACACAGATTGGAGAGAAGTCATCCATTAAGCGCTCAGTCATTGGTTCATCCTGTCTCATAAAAGATAGAGTGACTATTACCAATTGCCTTCTCATGAACTCAGTCACTGTGGAGGAAGGGTATGTTTCCCCATGTACCCACTTGAGGCAAAGATAATGGAAAAATGCCTTCAAAATTCTGAAGGAAAGTTCATTTTAACTGAAAAGTGTATACCCAGACAAAGTGCTAATCAGGAGGGCAATAGAATAAAAACATTTTCAGATATGAAAAGTCTCAACTTTACTAGGAAATTTATTCCTCCAAAATGGAAAATAAACCAAAAAGAGAAAGATCAGAAACAAAAGATTCAACTCAAATAAAAGGCAAAAAGAATCCATGGGATAACAGTGAACAGAGGTAAGAATGTCAGCTTTAAATGGGGCATAAAGAGATTAGTTAATCCAAAGTGGAATAAAACTCAGGAATCCAGAAAAGATTTATTCAGCAAGATGCAACTGATAAAATACTAGATACATACAAACATTTGAAAGGCAATTTAGACAACTGGCTAAAAGTTTGAAGTTGAATTGGGGATAACATAGAAAAAACAACACTATCTAACAAAAACAAGACAGTTATTAACTCTGGGAAAATGAAGAAGTTGTACAAGTTGAATGTCCCTAATCCAAAAACCCAAAATCATATGCTCCAAAATCCGAAACTTTTTGAACACCAACTTGACACTCAAAGGAAATTCTCATTGGAACATTTGAAAGTTCTGATTTTTGGATTAGGGATACTGAAACGGTAAGTATAATGCAAATATTCCAAAATCCAAAATCTAAAACACTTCTGGCCTGGTGCAGTGGCTCACGCTTGTAATCCCAGCACTTTGGGAGACTGAGGCGGGTGGATCACCAGAGGTCAGGAGTTCAAGACTAGCCTGGCCAACATGGTGTAACCCCATCTCTACTAAAAATAATACAAAAAAAAAAAATTAGCCAGGTGTGGTGGTGTGCACCTGTAGTCCCAGCTACTCGGGAGGCTGAGGCAGGAGAATGGCTTGAACCCGGGAGGCAGAGGTTGCGATGAGCCAAGATCGCACCACTGCACTCCAGCCTGGGTGACAGAGCAAGACTCCATCTCAAATAAATAAATAAATAAATAAAACACTTCTGGTCCCAAGTATTTCAGATAAGGGATACATAACCTGTATAAGAAATGAAAAGACGATAGTTTGCTGTGGATCCGCTACAGAATAGAATTTACATAGTCATAATAAAGTAAACCTGACTACTGGCCAGGATGAAAGATGGAAAGGGAAATGGGGGTAAGGGAGAAAGGAGAGCTAAATTCTCATTTTTCATTGTAGAAAGTCAATTGATAATGCCTAAAGCTGAAAAAATAAAGAACTAGTAATACAATTATGTTAATACCTAGAGGCATGGAAGTAATACCAAAATACTCAGCAGAAAGAATTAAAAGAGTTGCCTCTGGGAAGAGAGAAATGAGGAATAGGAGTTGCAGGGGACTGCTATTTTTCATAACAAAACCTTCAGAAGTATTTGCCTTAAACTGCTAACATCAACTGGCCAAAAATATCCAGAATTTTGTGGTACGCTGCTACCAGTGGTGTGCTGATAAATTGTTGACAACCAGCTCTCCAAAGGAAAAAATAAGTGACGTAATTCGAAACATTTGCTAATTTCTGTGGTGTAAATTATTCCACTATAGCCAATGATATCACTGAACGCTGAGTTGAGAAGAGATGCTAATTGCCTCTCCCAAGCTGAAACAGGCCAGCTTCAGCACACCACTAATAGAAATCCATCTCAAGCATTTCACTGATTTATCAGATACTAACAGACCCACTCTATGATTAAGATTGTGCTAGGCGCCGGGCGCGGTGGCTCAAGCCTGTAATCCCAGCACTTTGGGAGGCCGAGACGGGCGGATCACAAGGTCAGGAGATCGAGACCATCCTGGCTAACCCAGTGAAACCCCGTCTCTACTAAAAAATACAAAAAACTAGCTGGGCGAGGTGGCGGGCGCCTGTAGTCCCAGCTACTCGGGAGGCTGAGGCAGGAGAATGGCGTAAACCCGGGAGGCGGAGCTTGCAGTGAGCGGAGATCCAGCCACTGCACTCCAGCCTGGGTGACAGAGCAAGACTCCGTCTCAAAAAAAAAAAAAAAAAAAAAAAGATTGTGCTAGGCAATGAAAGAAACAAAACGACATAAGGCTTAATCTCTTCCCTCAAGGAATTTATACTATGTGCAGTAAGAAGTGGTAGGTGCTGTGGTAGAGATCTGTAAGGTCAGATGGGAGGAAGGGGTCAGGAAAGGCTTAAGGAAATGACCCTCGAACTGAATCTTAGAAAATGAGTAGAGCCACCTGAGCTGGAGAAAGGAGTGGTTTTAGGGGTGGTGTTTTTTTGTTTTGTTTTTTGTTTTTTGTTTTTTTTTTCAAGACAAAGTTTCCCTCTCTTGCCCAGGCTGAAGTACAGTGGCATGATCACAGCTCACTACAACCTCAAACTCCTGAGCTCCAGCAATCCTCCTGCCTCAGCTTCCCGAGTAGCTAGGACTACAGGTGCACACCACCAGGCCCAGCTAATTTTTAAAAAAATTTTTATAGAGATGGGGATCTCACTATGTTGCCCAGGCTGGTCTTGAACTCCTGGCCTGAAACCTCCCAAAGTGCTGGGATTACAGGCATGAGCCACTACACCTGGCCAGGGGTATTCTAGATACATAAAAAGTGAAGTGGCCAGCCACGGTGACTCATACCTATAGTCCCGGCACTTTGGAAGGTCAAGGTGGGCAGATTACTTGAGCCCAAGAGTTTGAGACCAGCCTGAGCAACATGACGAAACCACATCTCTACAAAAACTACAAAAATTAGCCAGGAGTGGTGACATACGTCAGTAGTCCCAGCTACTTGGAAGGCTGAGGTGGGAGGATCCACCGAGTCTAGTATGTCAAGGCTGCAGTGAGCCAAGATTGTGCTACTATACTGCAGCCTGGGTAACAGACTGAGAGCCTATCTTAAAATACATATATATACAAGAATTAGTTGAGCATGGTGGTGTGCACCTATAACCCCTGAGGTGGGAGGATCAACTGAGCCCAGGAAGTAGAGGTTGCAGTGAGACCCTGTCTCAAAAAAAAAAAAAAGATTGTGAATTATGAAAGAGTATATCTTATTCCAGAAACATCTCCTTATTTTGATCTTAACTCAAATGTCACCTCTTCAGAGGAACCTTCCCCAACTACCCTGTTGGAAATAATCTGTCCCACTAACTGCCATCACATCAACCTGTTTTATTTCCTTCATAACACCATCACTATCTAGTCTTATCTTTACTTGTCTCTCACAAGTAAAATATTAGTTTCAGAATGTAAGTACCTTATCTCTCTTGTTCACTTTTATATCCTGAGGGCCTACAGGAACTCAATAAATGTATTTGTTATATGAAAGAATGATAAACAATTCACCATGACCAGAATATAATTCAGAAAGGGATGGATACAAGAGAGAAGGCTATACATGCAGATGGACAAGGGCCAAGTAATGGATTATTCCCTGAGGAGTTTGATATGTAATGGTAATTTAAGAGCTGAAAGCAAAAGAACAGCATGATTAAATTAGCATTTCAGGAAGATTATTTGGGCTACATTAGGAAAGTTGGCCTGAAGAGGATAAACATGGAGGCAGAAAGGCCATTGAAATAATTCTGGTAAAACAGAAGAGGTCCTAAACTAAGGCAATAAATAGCAGTAGAGATGAAGGAGACAGACAATAAGGTGATTAAAAACTATAAAACATGTGTCTGCCTAGATAAATGAGGTCAAAGAGAAATTAAGGAAAAAAACAGATTTGTTGCTTGAGCAATAAGATTTCTGGTGTGCTATTCAAGATAGAAATTAGTAGAGGAAGAGCAAGATTGGCAGGTTGGGAGGTGGGGAGAGTATAAATTCCATCTGGGCAAGTTGAATGCATGGTGATGTACAGGAGGCCTTGATCTACAGGGCTGGAGCTTAGGAAAGAAGCTTGTGCTTGAGGTACAAATTTGGAAGTGGCAGGCACAGAAGTGATAACTGAAGACTGGGCGTGGTGGCTCATGCCTGTAGTCCCAGCACTTTGGGAGGCTGAGGTGGGCGGATAAGCCCAGGAGCTCGAAACCAGCCTGGGCAATGTGGCGAAACCCCATCTCTACCAAAAATACAAAAATTAGCCGGCTGTGGTGGCACACGCCTGTAACACCAGCTACTTGGGTGGCTAAGGCAGGAGGATCACTTGAACCCTGGAGGCGGAGGTTGCAGTGAGCCGAGATTGCACCACTGCACTCCAGCCTGGGTGACAGAGCAAGACTCGGTCTCAAAAAAAAAAAAAAAGAACTGATACCTGAAGTCGTGGGAGTAGAGTAGATGAAATTACCCAGGGAGAGTGTGTGACATGAAAAGAAAAGAAATGAAAACAAAACCTTGGGGAATGGGAACTAACAGCAAGCAATTTTAGACATAAGAAAAAGAATCTAAGGAGACTGACAAGGAATGAGCAAGGAGGGGACATGTGGGGTAAGGAAGAGGAGAGATGACAGGGGAAGCCCAGGTTTCCAGTTAGGGAAAGAGTGGATGGTGGTGCACTCAACTGAGATGAGGAAGGAGGGACAGATTTATGGGAGACAAGGTCTGTGTAGGGCACAAGAGGTTGGAAGTTCCTCTAGGGCATCAGGTATGTGGAGATGTCTGGTATTCAGTTTGTGGTTAGAGCTTAGGAGAAGAGGTCAGACCCAGAGATAAAGTCTTTGTCTCTTTCCCGAATCATTCTTGTGATATTCTCTCACTTTCTCTCTTTTGAGATGGGGTCTCTCTTTGTCCCCCAGGCTGGAGTGCGGTGATGTAATCATGGCTCACTGCAGCCTCGACACCCTGGGCTCAGATGATCCTCTCACCTCAGCTTCCTGAGTAGCTGGGACCCCAGGCGTGTGCCACTCTATTTTTAGTAGAGACCAGGTCTCACTATGTTGCTCAGGCTTGAATTCCTGAGTGCCTCCTAAAATGCTGAGATTACAGGCATGAGCCACTACACCACTACATTGTGGTGTTCTCTAACTTATTTTTCCTGTCTTCGTCATTCTTTGTCTTCTATATTTACCCTTCCCCCGTTGTTCTTATGAATTAGAACATGAACTTTGAGTCAGACTGACAAACTGAATCCTAGGTCTGTCACTTATTAGCCTCTTACAGAATTGGCCAAATTAGCTGGGTGTGGTGGCGCACGCCTGTAGTCCCAGCTACTCAGGAGGCTGAGGCAGAAGAATTGCTTGAACCTGGCAGGCAGAGGTTGCAGTGAGCTGAGATCATGCCACTGCATGGCCTTACCTCTTTGTGCCTGATTTTCTCGTTATAAAATGGGGTAAAACTGAACTACCGTGTAGGTTTATTGGGAATACTAAATTAGTTAGTAAATATAAAGCTTTTTTTTTTTGTTTTCCGAGACAGTCTTACTCTGTCGCCTAGGCTGGAGTGCAATGGCGTGATCTCAGCTCGCTGCAACCTCCACCTCCCAACTTCAAGCAGTTCTCCTGCCTCAACCTCCCAAGTAGCTGGGATTATAGGCACGCACCCCCACACCTGGTTAGTTTTTGTATTTTTAGTAGAGACAGGGTTTCACCATGTTGACCAGGCTAGTCACGAACTGCTGACCTCAAGTGATCTGCCTGTCTCAGCCTCCCAAAGTGCTGGGATTATAGGCCTAAGCCACTGTGCCCTGCCATACAAAGCATTTAGGATAGTTAGTTGCTGTTTTTATTTATTTATTATTGTTGTTGTTATTATATTACTACTTTATCCCATTTCACAAGGATGGCATGTTGCCAACATTGTCTTTCTAAAGAATATCTCTGATCACATCCTTGTTCTGTTAAAAACCTTTTGAAAGCTCCCTCTTACCTTTAAAAGAAATTGGAACTTCATGATTTCTCATGGTCTGGCTCCAGCACTGAGTCTAGAATGCAAGTGTGAGATGAGGCCTTAGAAGTCATCCAGCTGAACTCCTAAATTTTTATAGATGAATAAATGTAGCATTCCAGACATTTTTCTTGTTGCACCCCTGCTACACCATGTCCTCTTCCAGACTCCTGGATAAGACTGACAGACATCACCATTCTCTTAAACCAGAACTACACTTACCTTCATCCATTTGATCACCTGATTCCAAGTAACTCATGAGGCTTTGTGGCTTCCATTCTCTCAGACCTTCCAAGGAAGACAATGGCATAACTTTCCCCATATGTTCTAATTAGCAACCTTTCACTGCCCTTCTGTGGGTGGGCAGGGCCAGGCACAGTGGGTCACACCTGCAACCTGTAATCCCAGCACTTTGGGAGGCTGAGGCAGGCAGATTGCCTGAGCTTAGGAGTTCAAGACAGTCTGGGAAACATGGCAAAACCCTGTTTCAAAAAACAAAAAGAGTCCAGTGTTAGTGTTAGTGTCCTAATTGACATGAAGAGACTTGGTGAGGAAACCATGGCTCCCTAAGACACTACAGCTTTCTATGTGAGAAAAGAAGTTCAGAGAAAAGGCTTAGCATATCTCATAGTCATTTGCTGTCTTGGAGGAGACAAGTTCTCATTCTGTCACCCAGGCTAGAGTGCAGTGGTGCAATCATGACTCACTGCAGCCTCAACCTCCTGGGCTCAAGTGATCTTCCCACCTCAGCCTCCCAAGTAGCTGGGATTACGGGCGTGTGCCACTACATGGCTAATTTTTTTCTTTTTCTTTTTTTTCCCTAGAGACAGAGTTTCTATGTTGCCTAGGCCAGCTACTTCTTTTTTTTTTTTTTTTTTTAAATAAAAAAGTTGAGGTAAAGCTATAGGCAGCCCACACAAGGCTAATGACTGGGAAGGCCATTAACAATTACCCAATCCTGCGAATGAGCTCCTGCTGATAAGATCAGACATCCTACATCCCATATGAAATTTTTCTCATTATTTTGGGGTCACTTTGTTTTAATTACTTATGGTAAATCTGGGAAAGGCAATTAAATTGCAGTCAAGTGAGACTTGATTACCCTGCTGCTATTACGTCTTGGCTAAGTGGCAGAGTAGGAGCATAAAATTGTTCAGAAGGGAGTTTCTCATGTTTGTTGTGTGCTTGTCTCTGCCAACAGTGGTGGGCTGCTGAGGCTTGAAAGCTTGCTGAGGTTTTCTGGACACCTGCCCAAGGTCTTCAGGGTTTGAGGGATGCTAATAGGACCACCTTGGAGAAGGTGTAGGCGAGACTATTCAGAGAAAGCTCCTGCCCATCTTTCTCATGTTCTGGCATTTTATATGACAGCTGATGCTCAGGAATCTGCAGTGTAGTGAACACTTCATTGTTAAGGCTTGAGTGTCAGCCCTGTATTCTGCATCTTTGGTCCCCTGGTCCCAAGCAACCTCTCCTGCATTTCCCCCTGATCTAAGGCACATGACCCAAGCAGCAGTCTAGAGTGCATCTTCACATGCTGGCCGGCTAGAAAGCCAAGTTCTCACCTAGGTTTTCCATGCTTTTTGCAGTTAGCAAATGTAGCCCTCAGCGTCAGGTAAGAAATTACTACTTCTCATCATTACCCTGAGTGTACCCTTCACCTACACGCAACTGACTGACTGCCCTGCCCATTCCTACTTCCCTTTGTTTCTGACATTCACTCTGCCTGAATTGCCTCTCTTTGGAGCTCTTTCCTATAAAAATCCTACCCATCTTGCAAGATCCAATGCATATTCCAACTCTTGCATGCAACTTTCTTAAGATGTCATAGCCGGCCAGGCATGCTGGTTCACACCTGTAATCCCAACACTTTGAGAGGCCACGGCGGGCCAATCATCTGAGGTCAGGAGTTCGAGACCACCCTGGCCAACATGGTGAAGCCCCATCTCTACTAAAAATATAAAAATTAACTGGGCCTGGTAGTGCATGCCTGTAATTCTAGCTACTCAGTAGGCTGAGGCAGGAGAATCGCTTAAACCTGGGAGGCAGAGGTTGTGGTGATCCGAGATTGCACTGCTGGACTCCAGACTGGATGACAGAGCGAGACTGCATCTCAAAAAAAAACATTGTCATAGCCATAAACTATTTCCCCCACCTCTGTGCTCCCTGTGCACCCATAACACTTTATTCATGCTCATGTGGTACTGCGGCACTTCCTGCATCTTTCTTCCTTCTTCAACTAGACTATAAATTCCTTGAATATATATTTCTTTTTTTTTTTTTTTTGAGATGGAATCTCACTCTGTCACCCCGGCTGGAGTGCAGTGGCACGAACTGGGCTCACTGCAACCTCCACCTGCCAGGTTTAAGCAGTTCTCCTGCCTCAGCCTCCCAAATAGCTGGGACTATTGGCATGCACTACCATGCCCAGCTAATTTTTTGGATTTTTAGTAGAGATGGGGTTTCTCCATGCTGGCCATGCTGGTCTCAAATTCCTGACCTCATTATCTGCCCACCTCAGCCTCCAAAGTGCTGGGATTACAGGTGTGAGCCACCGTGCCTGGCTAAATATAGAAATAATTTTATATGTGTTTATATCCCCTAACTTCTTAATACTGCATTTTTTACATAGTAGGTATCTTATAAGCATTTACTGAATGAAAAATGGAGCTCTCTGATTTAACCCCTCTACTATAACTGGCTAAATATCTGTTAAGAGATCCCTCTCTGCTTCTAGAAAAAAAATATTGTACATGATTACAGAGAGGGAGAAAAAGAAAATAAATAAATAAAAATTTTAAAAGTTGGTACCAATGATGGCCGGGCTCAGTGGCTCATGCCTGTAATCCCAGCACTTTGGGAGGCCAAAGCAGGTAGATCACCTGAGGTCAGGAGTTTGAGACCAGCCTGACCAACATGGAGAAACCCCCATACAAAATTAGTCAGGTGTGGTGGGACATGTCTGTAATCCCAGCTACTCGGTTGGCTGAGGCAGGAGAATCTCTTGAACCCAGAAGGTGGAGGTTGCAGTGAGCCCAGTTCACACCATTGCACTCCAGCCTGGGCAATAAGAGCAAAACTCCATCTCAAAAAAAAAGTTGGTAAGAATGTCACAAATATAGAAAAAAATTTGTGGATGAGTGCTTCATTCCTTAAAGCTCACCAAATTTAAAAAACAAAACCACAGAAGGAAGCTTTATCTATAATAAAATGAAATAACCTACACATACCTGTGCACTGACTACAGAATATCTGCCAGATACAATGAAATTTAGATTAAACCCAAAGAGAACACCAAGATTCAACATAAGGAGAAGAAGGAATGGGAACATGGGTGAACCAAAGAAAAAACATCAAACATCATTTTTTCAGAATACTGAGGCATACAGAACTGAAAGAAAAAAACGTTAGGCCACATAGAAGGGAGAAAATCAGGCTGGGCTCACACATTTCTTTCTTTTTTTTTTTTTTTTTTATTTGAGACGGAGTCTCACTCTGTCACCCAGGCTGGAGTGCAGTGGCCGGATCTCAGCTCACTGCAAGCTTCGCCTCCCGAGTTTACGCCATTCTCCTGCCTCAGCCTCCTGAGTAGCTGGGACTACGGGCGCCCGCCACCTCGCCCGGCTAGTTTTTTGTATTTTTTAGTAGAGACGGGGTTTCACTGTGTTAGCCAGGATGGTCTCGATCTGCTGACCTCGTGATCCGCCTGCCTTGGCCTCCCAAAGTGCTGGGATTACAGGCTTGAGCCACCGCGCCAGCCTCTTTTTTTTTTTTTTTTTTTTAAGACAGAGTCTCACTCTGTCACCCAGGCTGGAGTGCAGTGACAATTTCAGCTCACTGCAACCTCCACCTCCCAGGTTCAAGCAATTCTCCTGCCTCAGCCTCCCAGCCAGCTGGGATTATAGGTGTGCGCCACCACACCCAGCTAATTTTTGTATTTTTAGTAGAGATGGGGTTTCACCATGTTGGACCAGCCTGGTCTCGAACTCTTGACCTCAAGTGATCCGCCTGTGTTGGCCTCCCAAAGTGCTGGGATTACAGGCATGAGACACCACACCCAGCCTGGCTTCAGACTTTTCTATGATAACATTTCAGGCCAGAAGACAGTGAAACAACATTTAGAGAATTTAGAAGGGAAATGTTTGTGACCTAAGAATCTTATAACCTTCCATATTTCATCCCTACAAGGAAAGAAAATACAAAAGAATCCTGTAGCCAGTTATGGTTGCTAAGTAAAAGCATCAGAAGTATTCCAGGGCTCAGGACATGTGTCACCCAAGAACCCTCCGGGAAACCCTACTTGAAGGCATAGTATAGCCAAGGAAGAAATGAAAATGGATAGTTTAAGGTATAAAAGTGAATCCTCTTAAATGTAAGTCTAATTAGAGGTGATTAGAGTTGCAGAAAAGAACATAATTGTTAAAAGAATTTTTTTTGGAGACAGAGTCTCGCTGTGTCACCTAGGCTGGAGTGCAGTGGCATGATCTTGGCTCATTGCAACCTCTGCCTCCTGGGTTCAAGCTATCCTCCCACCTCAGCCTTCTGAGTAGCTGGGACTACAGGCACACACCACCACACCAGGCTAATTTTTGTATTTTTAGTAGATGGAGTTTTGCTGTGTTGGCCAGGCTGGTCTTGAACTTCTGACCACAGGTGATCCGTCTGCCTCAACCTCCCAAAATGCTGGGATTACAGGATGAGCCACCACACCCAGCACTTCTGTCATACTCTTGAAAACACCAAATTATGACACTTTGGGAAGATCCCCTGGATTAAAGGGACTCCTAATAGCTTTTAGTTCATTCCCTACCTTTTGAACCATTTGCACTAAACCCATCTTCTTAGATGAAGAATTCTGCAGCTTAACTCTTTAAGACTGTTACATCTGGCCGGTCGCGGTGGCTCAAGCCTGTAATCCCAGCACTTTGGGAGGCCGAGACGGGCGGATCATGAGGTCAGGAGATCGAGACCATCCTGGCTAACACGGTGAAACCCCGTCTCTACTAAAAAATACAAAAAACTAGCCGGGCGAGGTGGCGGGCACCTGTAGTCCCAGCTACTCCGGAGGCTGAGGCAGGAGAATGGCATAAACCCGGGAGGCGGAGCTTGCAGTGAGCTGAGAACTGGCCACTGCACTCCAGCCCGGGCAACAGAGCGAGACTCCGTCTAAAAAAAAAAAAAAAAAAAAAAAAGACTGTTATATCTTTACTTTGATTTCCCCTAAGCTCCCTAGCCTCTGCTTAGGGAATATAAGGACTTAGATTTCTTAGGAGGGAGCCATCTCTCACCATTAAACCTTGTATAGTGAAGGGGGGTCATACAGAACTAAAAGGAAGAAATTTTTAGCCTGCTTACTGGAGCCAGTACATTTTAATCTAGAGGACTCGAGAGCAAGAGTGACCAGAAAACAGGGAAAAGGTAAGATCATTTCTTCAAGTATTATATCTCATTATCTGAATTAACCTGGATAAATCACAAATATGATGTTGAAGACAGAAAGCAAGTTGCAGAAGGATACACAGAGAATGGTAACATGTATGTACAATTTTAAAACATTCAAAACAATATTGTATGTTTGACATATGTAGTAAAAATGCTTAGGAACAATAAACACCACAGTCAAATAATGGATACCCTGGTGGAAGAAGGAAGGAAATGGGATGAAAGAAAGACACTTAGCAAGTTGGATTGTTGGTTTCTTAAGCTGTTTGGTGGATGCACAAGTGTTCTTGATATTATTCTCTAGGCTTTTTTCTATACGTAAAATATTTCATTAAAAATAATACATAGTGGCCGGGCGCGGTGGCTCAAGCCTGTAATCCCAGCACTTTGGGAGGCCGAGACGGGCGGATCACGAGGTCAGAAGATTGAGACCATCTGGCTAACACGATGAAACCCCATCTCTACTAAAAAAAAAATAAAATAAAATAAAAAAAACTAGCCGGGCGAGGTGGCGGGCGCCTGTGGTCCCAGCTTCTCGGGAGGCTGAGGCAGGAGAATGGTGTAAACCTGGGAGGCGGAGCTTGCAGTGAGCTGAGATCTGGCCACTGCACTCCAGCCTGGGCGACAGAGTGAGACTCCGTCTCAAAAAATATATATATAATAATAATAATAATAATACATAGTTGCCGGATGCAGTGGCTCACACATGTAATCCCAACCCTTTGAAGGCTGAGACAGAAGAATCACTTGAGGCCAGGAGTTTGAGACCAGCCTGGGCAACATAACAAGATTCCATCTCTCCCAAAAAAAAAGTTTTAAATTATAAATAATAAAAAATAATTTTTAGTAAAAATGACACATGGCTCTTTCTCTAGAGAGATTCTTGGACCCAGCTTAGAAGGGCTTAGGTTAGCAGGCTCCCAGTACCTAGAGAGATATAGGTGACTCAGCCATAATCTTTGGGCCCAAGTGTTGAGTTGGCCTAAAGCAGACCTTAGTCAGAGGCCTAGAAAAGCTACACGTATCTTCAGTTTTATTCCCTTTCCCCCAGGGTCATGAGTAGTGTAGAAAGCCTGCCAACTAATCTTCAAAAAAGAAAAGAACCTGCCCATCCTCAGAGTTACTGAGAAGTTTCATGGCTCTTTGCCGAATATTCTCTAAGTCAATATCTGAGGTAGGAACCTGTGATACAGTGGAGTGTCACTTTAGGCCTGGGCACATTGCCTAATATCTGTGAGTCTCTATTTTCTCTGTAAAAATTGGAATAAATGCCACCATCCCTGCAAGTTTGCTGAAAGGATTCAGTTATAAAATGAGTGTAGGCTGGGTGTGGTGGCTCATGCCTGTAATCCCAGCACTTTGAGAGGCCAAGGTGGGTGGGTCAGGCGTTTGAGACCAGCCTGGTCAACATAGTGAAACCGCATCTCTACTAAAAATACAAAAAATTAGCCGGGCATGGTGGCAGATGCCTGTAATCCCAGCTACTTGGGAGGCTGAGGCAGGAGAATCGGAGTGAGCCAAGATCGTGCCACTGCACTCCAGTCCGGGCAACAGTGCAAGACTCCCATCTCAAAAAATAATAAGAAGAAGAATAAATAAATAAAATTAGTGTAAAGTGCTGTATATAATGACTGAGATGTATTAGACATTAGATATATGGGAGTTCCCTTTCCTCCCTTGAAAGAACTGAAGAAAAGTCCTACCTAAAGTCAGAAGAGGAGCAAGAATTTGGAGGCACTCTTGCTTCCCAGTAAGCCTTCTTCCTCAGGTGATACGCCACCACATAGTATAGTGTGGTGTGCCTGGCCAAGCAGTGATCTTACTATAGAACTCTGTTTTTCTCATGGCCTCCTTTCCAGTGAAGCATTACAATTTTCAGAGTAAATTTGCAAAACCTGCATCTGCGCTTGAAATTTGAACCCACCAAGGAGAAATGAGGACCAAGTCTCCATTAGTCTTAGCCATCACTGAGCAGCGTCTTAGAGAACACAGCTAGACATTAGCACAGAGGAGTGCTTCGTGCCAACCTGAGAGTTAAAACTAGGATGCAGAAGCTGTAGTTCTAGTCTGAAGCAAGTTCTTTTGTTGGACTATAGCAACTCACCTCTTCTCTCTCCTTAGGCACTAAACAAAAAAGACAGAGTCCTTGCTGCCAATTGGCAACCTGGAGAGGGCTTGTTTGATATAGTCCTATCTTTCCATTCCCTGTAGCATGAACAGATACACTCCCAGTAAAGTCCTTGATTCTGGAGTTTCTTCTTGGATGGGGAGAAACGGTGTTGGGTTGAAATTTTTCCAAAATACCTCAGCCTTGCTATTGGAGGTGATTTTGGCTGCACAGTAATACTGGGGAACAATTGAGGATACATATGGTCAGAAAAGAGCTTCACACCCAGTAAGCTGTTGTCAGGTATTCATCTCAAAGCCTTCCATCGATCCACTTACCAGGAGCTTCAGGAGAGCCCACAGTTTTCCATTGGTCACCCCACTTTCCCTATCATATCTGCAGGCTCCACAGCAGTGGTTTATGTGTCTCAGAAAGAGTTACACATAAACTGGATGAGACAGACAATATGGGAGGTTCCTGAAGACCCCAATCAGATCCACTGAGCCTAAGGAAAACCAGGCTGTTTGTTGCTGTGGAAATCTGACCTCAGTTATTCTTGTCTCTTCCTTCTAGAATTCTCTCCCACTTATATCCCAGAATCCAAAATAGACATTTAACTATCTCTAATTATGGCTGCTTGAGTTCCTCTTGGCTGTTTCTTGTCTGCTGACTATGTTTACCTCTTGCCTAGCTTCAGAGCATACATTCTTTGGCTCTTATGACTAAGTAGGAAGCATACCCCTACTACCACATTGGAAAAAGAAATAAGACTTTTCCATGATAAACTAGTAGCCAACTGAAAGGCAGCTCTGTCCCAGGATCCTCTGTATCTAAAGCTTTCTGTACTTCCTTATTACCCCTTTTGGAGGAATTTTCCCCAAAAAGCGGGAACCACCCTAACTGCTTACTGGACTGCTTTGCAAGTTTAGCAAGTTGGAAAGTTATGGAAGCTCTCTTAAAGCCCACCCACTGAGTGTATCCCAAGTCTGCCAAAGGGCAAACTAGTGCTGTCTCTGCCCATCTCTAGCCTACACCACAGAGGTGCTGTGGTTTTGGCCTTTTGTTACTTTCCAAAAGGCTTTAACCTCCTAGGAGAACAGAGATAAAGAAGACTGAAATGCCATAAAGTGCTAGTATTTCTTTATGCATGTTACTAAGTTTTGGCATTTGGGAAGAATCTTTTTTAATGGTCTGTGTATCAGTGTTTTTAGTCCTTGGAATGTCCTCTTTCCAACCCCCTCATGCCTCTTGGGTTCGGAATTTTTTGTTAGTTTTGTATTGTTAAAAAGAGTGCTTACACCCTCTCTATCCTCCTCCTTCTCCCCTCCAGCTGCCCATTTTTTCTCTTCCCATTTCTGACGATTCCCTTGTTAGGAAAGTGCTTCTTCCACTGAGCCTTATCAGCTCAGAATAAGGCAGTTCCAGGTCTCCTGTAGTGTTTTCTTAATTTCTTTCTACTGCATTATGATTAAATTATGGATTCTGAAGTCAGGCAAACCTAGATTTGAAATCTGTTACTAGCCGTTATATGGTTTTGGGTGAATGATTTAACTTCTCTGAATCTGTTACCTCATCTGCAAAATGTGGTTGCTCTTTTTTACTGCATCAGAGATAAAAATAGTACTCCCAGAATCATCTAGGAGGGGTTTTCTTTCTTTTTTTTTTTTTTTTTTGAGACAGAGTCTTGCTCTGTTGCCCAGGCTGGAGTATAGTGGCTCAATCTCTGCTCACTGCAAGCTCCGCCTCCCAGGTTCACTCCATTCTCCTGCCTCAGCCTCCTGACTAGCTGGGACTACCGGCGCCCGCCACCACACCTGGCTAATTGTTTGTGTGTGTGTGTGTGTGTGTGTGTGTGTGTGTGTGTGTGTGTGTGTGTGTGTGTGTGTTTAGTAGAGACGGGGTTTCACCATGTTAGCCAGGATGGTCTCGATCTCCTGACCTCATAATCCGCCCGCCTCAGCCTCCCAAAGTGTTGGGATTACAGGCGTGAGCCACCACACCCGGCCAGGTTTTCTTCTAGTTAAATACCTATCCAAGAGTTACCAAAATAATTGATGGGGGCCATGTCACTGAGGGTGGCTTTATTTGTTATTTTTTACACTGCTCAGGTGATTTTCAGATGAAATTACTAGATTTGTTACCCAGGCATGATGGGATGTGCCTATAGAGTCTCAGCTACTTGGGGGGCTGAAGCAGGAGGATCACTTAAGCCCAGGAGATGGAGGCTGCAGTGAGTCAAGATCACGCCACTGCACTCTAGCCTGGGTAACAAAGTGAGACCTTGTCTCAAATAAAATAAATTATTAGATTTGTGGCCAGGCACAGTAGCTCATGTCTGTAATCCCAACACTTTGGGAGGCTGAGGTAGGCAGATCACTTGAAGTTTACTTGAGGCAGATCATGCCACTGCACTCCAGTCTGGGAGACAGAGCGAGACTCTGTCTCAAAAAAAAAAAAAAAAAGGCTGGATCACCTCAAGTCAGGAGTTTGAGTCTAGCCTGGTCAACATGACAAAACCCTGCCTCTACTAAAAATACAAAAAATTAGCCAGGCGTGGTGGTGGGCACCTGTAATCCCAGCTACTTATGAGGCTGAGGCAGAAGAATTGCTTGAACCTGGGACACAGAGGTTGCAGTGAACTGAGATCGCACCATTGCACTCCAGCCTGCGCGACAGAGCAAGACTCTGTCTCAAAAAAGAAAAAAAGAAATTACTAGATTTGTAAAAGTCACTCCTATAACGTACAGAGAGTATTTATTTAGCACAATACCTGGCATAGAGTAGATGTACAATAAAGGTTAGTCATAAATTTCTTTTTTTTTTTTTTTTTTTTTTTTGAGATAGAGTTTCGCTCTTGTTGCCCAGGCTGGAGTGCAATGGTGCAATCTCAGCTCACTGCAACCTCCACCTCCTGGGTTCAATTGATTGTCCTGCCTCAGCCTGCTGAGTTGCTGGGATCACAGGTGTGCACCACCATGCCTGGCTAATTTTTGTATTTTTAGTAGAGGTGGGGTTTCACCATGTTGGCCATGGCTGGTCTCGAACTCCTGACCTCAGGTGATTACCTGCCTTGGCCTCCCAAAGTGCTGGGATTACAGGTATAAGCCACCACACCCAGCCACATTAGTCATAATTTTCAAAAGGACCTTTCCTCCAACCTGGCAGTCTTTAAGAGCCAAGAAGATGCTCTGTTTGTGACAAGATCTCCCTCTATCACCTAAGCTAGAGTGCGGTGGTGCGATCACAGCTCACCGCAGCCTCTACCTCCAGCGCTCAAGCAATCCTCCGGCCTCAGCCTCCTGAATAATTGGTACTACAGGCATGCACCACCATGCAGCTAGCTTTTTTATTTTTTGTAGAGATAGAGTCTCACAGTGCTACCCAAGCTGGTCTTGAACTCCTGGGCCCAAGTGATCCTTCCACCTCAGCCTCCCAAAGTGCTGGTATTACAGGGGTGAGCCATAACACCTGGCCTAGGAGGATGCTTTTTAAATACATTTAAATGCTATGTGCAAGTGGTGCTGCTCTTGGGATATGCTTTAGGATCTGGAGTAGTCTTTTATGTGGAATGGAGTTGGTTTTTAAAAAATCCTTTTTAGTCAGGCATAGTGATGGGCACCTGTAGTCCCAGAGACTTGAGAGGCTGAGGCAGGAGAATTGCTTGAGCTCGAATTCGAGGCCAGCCTGGGCAACATAATGATACCTTATCTCTCAAAAAATTGTTTAGGCCAGGCGCAGTGGCTCACTCCTATAATCCCAGCACATTGGGAGGCTGAGGCAGGTGGATCACTTGAGGCCAGGAGTTCAAGACCATCCCAGCCAACATGGTGAAACCCTATCTGTACTAAAAATATAAAAATTAGCCGGGTGTGGTAACCCTGTAGTCCCAGCCACTTGGGAGGCTGAGGCAGAATTGCTTGAACCCACGAGGTGGAGGCTGTAGTAAGCCAAGATCGCGCCACTGCATTCCAGCCTGGGCAATAGACTGAGACCATATCTCAAAGACAAAAAATTTTTTTTGAATGAGTATCACTTTGCTTAACCAGAGTCTGTGGTGAGAGTGTGGGGAGCCCACTGTTTCCAGAGTTGATCTCCTAGGAGGATTTGCAATTTCTGAGCTTCAAATGAAATTTGGTATATATTCTCAGATGAGACGTAGCAGTGATGGGTCAGCCTAAGGACCAGCCCCAGACCAAAGAAGAGGTTGGATGGAATTTAGACCTCTAGGTTCTGGAATTCTAGAACTGAAGTAATTAGCCAGGCATGGTGGTGTGCACCTGTAGTCCTAGCTACAGACTGAGGTGGGAGGATCACTTGAACCCAGAAGTTTTAGAGGCTGCAGTGAGCTATGATCACACCACTGCACTCCAGCCCAAGTGACACAGTGAAACTCTGTCTCAAAAAAAAAAAAGGAACTGAAGTCAGAATATCTTTTCAGGCCTTAGAGAAAGATCGTTATGAGCATAGTCCCAAATCTGGATTTCTCTGAAGCCAGGTCCTCCCTTGGCTTACCATTCTGTCTTTCACTCATAACTTGAGGTGAGTAGCTATTAACTAGACTGCCCAGCTGTTCCTGGCCTAGGGAGGAGCCAGAACCCCCAACCAGTAGTAATGAGGATGGCGATGCAAGCCCTGGGTCCTCCCTAACTTGGCTACTGTGTTACAGAAGCAACATCCAAGGCAGTGTCATCTGCAACAATGCTGTGATCGAGAAGGGTGCAGACATCAAGGACTGCTTGATTGGAAGTGGCCAGAGGATTGAAGCCAAAGGTAAACCAGATTACAATCACAGATTCCATTTTTACTTCTCACACCAGCACCGATAATGCCAAAGGCTGGTGAGGATGTGGGAAACAAGCACATACATACACTGCGGGCGAGAACATAAATTGATAAAGCCGTCTTTAGAGAGCAGTTGACATCACTGTCGATTTTTTTTTTTTTTTTTTTTTTTTTGATTTGGAGTTTCACTCTTGTTGCCCAGGCTGGAGTGCAGTGGTGCAATCTCAGCTCACCGAAACCTCCACCTCCCGGGTTCAAGCAATTCTCCTGCCTCAGTCTCCTGAGTAGCTGGAATTACAGGCATGTGCCACCACACCCGGCTAATTTTTTGTGTTTTTAGTAGAAACGGGGTTTCTCCATGTTGGTCAGGCTGGTTGCGAACTCCCGACCTCAGGTGATTCGCCCACCTCGGCCTCCCAAAGTGTTGGGATTATAGGCATGAGCCACTGCGCCCGGTCAGTTAGGTCTTCTTATAGCCTGTCAAACCACCAGGAAAAGCAGCAAGGTAGCCATCAAAGCTGGGACCTTAACCAGTGGTCAAAGCACAGAGAATGCAGGACCCAAGGATAATGCATGGCAGCTCCCAAACCTTGGCACAGCTGAGATAACCCAGACTGGGTCTGAAACCATTTTATGTGGCAACTGGAAGAATTGGATCACTTGAGGTCAGGAGTTTGAGACCAGCCCAGCCAATATGGTGAAACCTCATCTCTACTAAACATACAAAAATTAGCTGTTCATGATGGCACACACTTGCAGTCCCAGCTACTTGGGAGGCTGAGGCAGGAGAATCACTTGAACCTGGGAGGCGGAGGTTGTAGTGAGCGCAGATCACACCACTGCACTCCAGCCTGGGTGACAGAGCAAGAATCCATCTCAAAAAAAAAAAAAAAACAAAACCACTAACTGCTAAAAGCATGCTTCATCTGAGTTTCTTCTTACAGTCAGTGAGATAACTTGGATCTCTTCCCTGTGGCCAGAGTGATCAGTTCTTTGACCATGAAGGTAGACTTGGTATAGGTCAGGGGGTTGACGTATACTTGACATAGGTCAAATCCTCCTGGCCAGCAGGAAGCCTTCCCAGTTTCCCAACAGTGCACTTTTTATTTGTGACGTTTTTCCCTTCTATCCCATTGCTGTTTTCCCAACTTATCACCCTCCCTTATATTTTTCCCCTTGGGATCTTTCCCAACCTGATTCCAGCCCAGAGATTTTCCAGTGTATTTACTGGAGCCTACTCCCATCCCTGACCAAACATCACTAGCTTTGCTTAGTTTTTTGTTTTTTTGAGACAGGGTCTTGCTCTGTCACCACCAGACTGAAGTGTAGATGGCACAGTCACAGCTCACTGTAGCCTTGACCTCCCGGGCTCAAGCGACCTCCCACCCTGGCCCCTGAGTAGCTGAGACCACAAGCATGTGCCACCACATCCAGCTAATATTTTTATTTTTTGTAGAGATGGTGTCTTGCCCAGGCTGGTCTCAAACTCCTGGGCTCAGGCAGTCCACCCACCTTGGCCTCCCAAAGTACTGGGATTGCAGGAGTGAGCCACCGCACCCGGCCTCGTTCTGCTTATTGTGCCCCTACAGGTTTCCTCCAGCTTACTGAATTGCTGTGAAAATACATCAACCCCAACATGCCAGATATAGTCTCTGTTCCCTAGCTCCCCCTGCCCCTTCCAGGTCATTGGCTCACTGCCTCCTTTCTATAGTTCTTTTTCCTTGAAAGTTTTCTATAGCTCTTCTTACCTTTCACCCCATCATTGGTCAGCTTCCAGGGTACTTCCCTACATTTATTAAGAGCTTTAGCCTATGGTTCACAGTCTTCCTCTCCTCTCCCTCACTTGTCCACAACATCTTGGACAACTTAAACATATTCATCAGCTCTCCAGCTTCATGATTCCCTGAACTTCTCTACCAACCTTCATCTCCATTCAGCTTTAGCTCTCCACTTACATGACCATATCCTATCTTTATCATTACCCAAAACCTCTAAAATCATCATGGGGCAGTAGCTGTGCTATACACTGGGGATATAATCATAACTACACTGTTCCATCTCTCCTCTCAATGTTCTTGTTTTTTTTTGTTTGTTTGTTTGTCTGTTCTGAGACAGAGTTTCACTCCTGTTGCCCAGGCTGGAGTGTAATGGTGCCATCTCGGCTCATCACAACCTCCACCTCATGGGTTCAAGCAATTCTCCTGCCTCAGCCTTCCGAGAAGCTGGGATTACAAGCATGCACCACCATGCCCAGCCAATTTTGTATTTTTAGTAGAGACAGGGTTTCATCATGTTGGCCAGGCTGGTCTTAAACTCCCGACCTCAGGTAATCCGCCCCCTTCGGCCTCCCAAAGTGCTGGGATTAGAGGCGTGAGCCTCCATGCCTGGTGCCCTCAATGTTCTTATAGTGAAGTAGAGGAGAATGGTATAATGATGTAGGAATAGAGATTAGGTATTAGGTATTAGGTACCTGTATTAACCACTGTATTAGGTACAGTGGTTTCACAAAGCAGGAAATGGACAGTTCAAAAGGGAAGGCATCACATATTACAGGTGCTACATTAGGGCACATAGGGTAATAAGAGTGCAATGGGAAAAAATGGAGGAGGAAGCATTCTAGGCAGAGGCAACAGCATGTACCAAAGTTCAAAGGTATAAAACACGGCCAAGCGCAGTGGCTCACACCTGTAATCCCAGCACTTTGGGAGGCCGAGACGGGGCAGATCACTTGAGCCCAGGAGTTCAAGACCAGCCTGGCCAACATGGTGAAACCCCATCTCTACTAAAAATACAAAATAAAAAACCAAAATTAGCCACGTGTGGCATCATATGCCTGTAGTCCCAGCTACTGGAGAGGATAAGGCGGGAGAATCACTTGAACCCAGGAGGCAGAGGTTGCAGTGAGCCAAGATCGTGCCACTGCACTCCAGCCTAGGTAACAAAGCAAGACCCTGTCTCAAAAAAAAAAAGGAGGCGGGGGGGATATTAAAACAGTATGGCTTATTGGTAAAATGCAGAATAAAATGGAGAACAGTGGGAAATGAAGCTGGAGAGGTAAGCAAAGATGTCATGGAGGGCCTTATGGATTTGACCTTTATAGAAATAATAATAGCCACAACTTATTGAGCATTCACTTACCTTTAACTCATTTAATTCTCACAACAACCCTATGCGGTAGGTGTCATTATTTCCATATTATATATAAGGTATTGCCCTTTCTTTGACTATCACCATTTATCCTTTTAGCCTCATTTCTTACTCTTTTTTTTTTTTTTTTTTTTTTTTTTTGAGACGGAGTCTAGCTCTGTCGCCCAGGCTGGAGTGCAGTGGCCGCGATCTCGGCTCACGGCAAGCTCCGCCTCCCGGGTTTACTCCATTCTCCTGCCTCAGCCTCCTGAGTAGCTGGGACTACAGGCGCCCGCCTCGTCGCCCGGCTAGTTTTTTGTATTTTTTAAGTAGAGACGGGGTTTCACCGTGTAGACCAGGGTGGTCTCGATCTCCTGACCTCGTGATCCACCCGTCTCGGCCTCCCAAAGTGCTGGGATTACAGGCTTGAACCACTGCGCCCGGCCCTCATTTCTTACTCTTATCCCCTTGTTTCCTATCCTCTGGCCACACCACAGTACTTCATGGTCCCTTTTCTCCCATCTCACTGTCTTTGCCCTTGCTGTTCTCACAGCCTAGAGTATCTTCCTTTCCATCACTGCCTGGAGAAACTGTTCACCCTTTAAGACCCAGTTTCAGTTCTCCTATTTAAAGCTCACCACAGCCAGGTATGTAGAAAGTTGGTCCCATCCTCCTGCATAGGAAGGTGCTCCCTCTCTCATACCCCTATTCCCAAGAGCTTCTCAAGAACAGAGCCACAATAATAGAGAAATAAATTTTTGTGAACACAGAATTAGAAGCAGTTGGGTTTGGCTGGGCGTGGTGGCTCACACCTGTAATCCCAGCACTTTGGGAGGCTGAGGCTGGCAGATCACCTGAGGTCAGGAGTTCAAGACCAGCCTGGCCAACATGATGAAAACCCCATCTCTACTAAAAGTACAAAAATTAGCCAGGCCTGGTGGTGGGTGCCTGTAATCCCAGCTACTCGGGAGGCTGAAGCAGGAGAATCGCATGAACCTGGGAGGTGGAGGATGCAGTGAGCCGAGATTGCGCCTTTGCACTTCAGCCTGGGTGACAAGAGTGAAACTCTGTACCCCCCCCCAAAAAAAAAGCAGTTGGGTTTGGGTTTGAAATGTCATCTTGCTGCCAGTTCTCAGGAAACTTTTTTCCTTTTCTTTTGTAGCTAAACGAGTGAACGAGGTGATCGTGGGGAGTGACCAGCTCATGGAGATCTGAGTTCTCAGCAAGTCAGACTCCTTCCTTTTGGCCTCCAAAACCACAGATGTTGACTGGCCCACATGTTTCACGCTGTATTTATTTCCCAATAAAGAAGGGCTTCCAAAGGCATGCTGGAGACTTGTGGAGCAGTCCCAAGCTCCGCGTCAGGTGGACCCTGGGTGTACACAGTGTTTATGTTCATGAGTCAGGTGGTAAAGATCATCTAGAGCAAGGGTGTGGTACAGGACAGACACAGTGGCCTAACTCTTGTGTGCCAAGGTGCATCAGTTGGGGGCAGCAGCTGTCCGATATAAAGCTCCTAGGAAGGCTACTTTCTGACCGGCTGACCCAGCCCAGTCCTGAAAGTATCCCCCACCTAAAAGGACCTGGGAGTACTTCAGTCCCTTATCCTAATCAGCCTTTCTAGACCCATAGGCCTAGCTGCTGGCAGTGCCAACCCTGAGCATCAGCCCAAGACTCTGCTCCCATACCTGCCGTACAGATTCCCAGCCCTTTTCCCCACGTCACCCACAGCCCCACCATCCATGCTCACCATTCACTCCCTCACCTCCCAGCCTCTAGCCATTTTCCCCAGTTCAACTAATATCCCTTGAAGACTCTGAACAGAAGCAGGGGCAGCCCCTGCCTAGCCAACAAGTCTATTCCCACAGGTTTTAGTAGAGATAAGAACATGAAGAGCCATGGTTTGAGCCAAGCCAGACCCCGCTGCACCTCACCTCACTGAGGTTTGCCCAACCTGGGAAGGAAGAGCCAGAAACCTGTATCATGACTTGAAATTCCTTCTGACTGTCCTCCACCTGCACTCCTTTATATCCTAATTCTGCAGACTCTCCTGCTTCAGATAATTGAGGAATGAAATTTCCATATTCACAGCCCTTCTAGAGGCATATCCACCTTCCCTCCACCACCCCTGCTTCCAAACACACATTCACTCTGCTCTCTCCCTGAATTGCTTTTACAACGTGCAGGTGTTTGGTGGAAGATAAAAGTGGTTCCTGGGGTGAGATTTCACCTCCTAGAATTATCAAAGTAAAGGTTTCTCTTGATGTCTTCACTGTGGGTGGCAGTAATTAGAAAGAATTATTTGAAATACTGGTTTCTGCATTGCTTCAAAAACCTCAAGGCTCTCAAGTTTACTTGAGTAATCTTGCCTATCTTAGTCACAGAACTTGTGAGAGACTCGATGAGTATTTCTACCCTGGGGGATCTCCACCTCTGTCAGCCTTCTTGAGAGCCCTGGAGCTCCACATTCCTCCCACTGGTCAGAACAGGGCTCCTGAAAGTTTGCCCTAATCAGGGAGGAGCTGAAATGGCCCGGCAGAAGTGGTTGAAACCACTAGGGCTGAGGGGGATGTGGGGATAAAGAGCTGTGGTGGTGCCCAGCATGGTCCCCTTTGGAACCAAAATTAAATTGGTGGGGCCTAGATGGTGCTGGAGACAGAGTCCTGGCCTGGGTGGAAGAAAATCTGTCCTCTGTAATGTTGTTTGGTTTGGGTCAAATCACTCTCTCCTCTCTGACCTTGAGTGTTTCCATCTGCAAAATGAGAAAGTTAGACTGCTTGACTGTTAAAGGCCCTTCTGGTTCTCAGGTTTTGTCCTCTTTCCCAGAACTTTCTTCCCCTTAGGGCCTGGGTCTCCCAAGGAGCCCTTGACCACAGAAAAGGGTTGGGAGGGAAAGTGGGGTGGAGGAGTAAAGGGCATTGATTACACTGTCTCAGAGCCCTCCTCTACACTCTTTCCTGTCCTTCCCCACAGAGGCCTTAGAACCCCTGACAGTGACACAGAGGAAAAACCTCTCCTGTGCCTTCCCTCTGCATCAAGGAAAGGAAGGAGCTGGAGAAAACAAAAGGTAAAAGCTTTCCCAGAGGAAGGCGTTGTTGAGTTTGAGTCCCAGCTGGGAGCAGCCCCCAGCTCAGGACACTGCTGCTATTGTCTGACAATTTCAGGACTGGCTGGGTGCCCAAGACGCTTTGATTTGATTTTTCTTCTCTTTGCTCTGTTTGTCTGCCAGAAGGCAGGGACAGTTTTTGTTTTCTTTTGGTAGCAGCTACAGAGGGGTTGAGTATGTCTGAAACATAATGAGCAACTGAATGTCCACTGGCCGGCCACCTTTCCATGGACAGAAATCAGAAAAGCCAGGCAGACAGAAGAGTTAATAGAGCCTGCCCTGCCCCTCCCAGTGATGCTCAATGAGGGGAGTAGAGGAAGAGGAGAAAGGGGACCTCGAATGCTGAATCAGGGAGGGCCCTGGGGATGTGCTGAGAAACAGGGTTCCGGGAGCTTGCCATCTCAGACAAAACTCGACAGCTGCTACTCCAGGAATCCATCCCCCAGTTACAACTCATCCTTCCCTGCTGGCAAGAGTTCCTTGAGCCGAGAAGACTGCTGCTACCCAGGATGATGGCATCAGGGGCCTTCTGCCATGGATAAATGGGGAGCTGCTGCATTGGTTCTTAGCCTCTTCCCTTTCCCCATACTTGAAGTGAGGGGCCATAAGCTCCTATGAGCCTATAAGACTGCCAAGATTGCCCTCCAAGCTGTTTCCCAAGGCCAAAGGTCAAACTTCTTCCCAGTTCTTAACTACATTACTATTACTACATTATTATTACCATCCTACTTCCATAACCAATGGAGGGAGGGAAATTGTGTTTAGCTGAAGCCCCAACAGGAATCTAGGGCCTTCGTGGCCTAGTTGAGAAGTTGTTTCTATTTCCAGAGAATTGCAGGGGATACACTGTCTTTATCCATAGCTATCCCTACTCCTAAGGAGGCACATAAACCAGGCCTTTGTATGCAGCTTTCTAAGTAGTTAAATATGTCTGAAGAAGGGGGAGGCCCATGGAAAGGACCACCCAGACAGAAAGTCTAGAAAGCTCTGCTCTAATGAAGCGGACCCAGAGGGAGAGAGACTGGGCAGGAGAACACATTCTATTGGAAGCCAGTATGACCTGTCCCTGGCCTGAGCCATCTGCCACTACCCAGGATGATTGCATCAGGGGGCTTTCTGCCATGGATAAATGGAGAGAGGCTGCATTTGTTCTTAGCCTCTCTCCTTCCCCCACACTTAAAGTGAAGGACCATTCCCTAATCTCTGCTTGTAGCCCTGGTACCAAATACTTGATAGGTGCGCCAGGCACGGTGGCTCACGCCTGTAATCCCTGCACTTTGGGACGCCAAAGCGGGTGGATCACCTGAGGTCAGGAGTTCAAGACCAGCCTGGCCAACATGATGAAACTCTATCTCTACTAAAAATACAAAAAATGGCCGGGCGCGGTGGCTCAAGCCTGTAATCCCAGCACTTTGGGAGGCCGAGACGGGCGGATCACGAGGTCAGGAGATGGAGACCATCCTGGCTAACACGGTGAAACCCCGTCTCTACTAAAAACTACAAAAAACTAGCCGGGTGACGTGGCGGCGCCTGTAGTCCCAGCTACCCGGGAGGCTGAGGCAGGAGAATGGCATGAACCCGGGAGATGGAGCTTGCAGTGAGCTGAGATCCGGCCACAGCACTCCAGCCTGGGTGACAGAGCGAGACTCTGTCTCAAAAAATAAAATAAAATAAAATAAAATAAAATAAAATAAAATAAAATAAAAATACAAAAAATTAGCCCGACATGGTGACAGGTGCCTGTAATCCCAGCTATTCAGGAGGCTGAGGCAGGAGAATCGCTTGAACCCAGGAGGTGAAGGTTACAGTTAGCCAAGATCACACCACCGCACTCCAGCATGGGCAACAAGAGCAAAACTCCATCTCAGACACACAAATACTTGATAGATGCTATTGGCCTCAGCCTGCCCACAGGGAAGGAGCATACATACCCAGGCTTGGCCCCTAAATGTAACAGGTGGTGATGGGGCTGCCCAGGACCCCCACTTCCCTCCTCCACATCTCAGGGTCATTGACTCTGCTTGGCCTAGATAACAGAAGCAGCCAAAAGCTGGTGAGTGAGAAGCCTAGAGGAATGCCAGAGAAAGAAAGCCTGCCTTGCGTCCACCATGAATTAACTCCCACATGAACCCACCCCTGAAGCCACACTGGTCACTTTACCCAGCACTGTGTGTGTGTGAGTGTGGTCCACCTCACTTTTCCTGGCACTGTTCCTCAGCCATATGGATTATCTCATTTAATCCTTATGTTAATGTCAGAGATTATGTGACTTCCCCAAGATCTCACAACCAGCAAACGAAAGATCCAGACCATGAGCCATTCCTTTTCATTTTAGATTCTGTCATCCTCCCACCTCTCCCATCCAGTTCCTTTCACTTCTGGAAACATCGCTGAGTACCCCCAACTCAGTGGTTTCCCCTGTGGTCCCTGTGCTCCCCCCCAGGCTATGAACTTCTAAAAAGCAGGTACCCTGCAACACCAGAGCCCAGCAAAGGAATGGACATAAGAGATCCCAAGGCCGGGCGCGGTGGCTCACACCTGTAATCCCAGCACTTTGGGAGGCCGAGGTGGGCGGATTGCCTGAGCTCAGAGTTCAAGACCAGCTTGGGCAAAATGGTGAAACTCTGTCTCTACTAAAATACAAAAAATTAGCTAGGCATGGTGTCACGTGCCTGTGGTCCCAGCTACTTGGGAGGCTGAGATGGGAGGATCACTTGAGCCTGGGCGGTGGAGGTTGCAGCACACCAAGATCGTGCCACTGCACTGCAGCCTGGGTGACAGAGTAAGACCCCGTCTCATTAAAAAAATTTTAAAAAGAGATCCCAAGACATGTTTGTCTCATGAGTCAGTAATGAGATTTAATTAGATTGCTTTTCTCCTGTTATTTGGAGAATATCTCTAGTTTAGGCCCAAAACACATTCCCAGGACCAGTGGAAGTGACAGTGAAACAAGCTGTTCTATCATAAAGGAGGCTGCTTGCAGAAAGAGAAGCCTCTTTATCCCTTCCTATTCCTAGGGTCTATGGCTTTGGTTCTGGCTGAGCTTCGCTGGGCTCAGGAAACCATTTTGTTTGGGAGAAGAGAAGTCATTTTGTAGCTTGGAGCAGCCAGACAGCACTAGGCCCTAGGTTGGAAAGGCTGGAAACTGTAGACCCATTTCTCCCACCCTAGTCTTTCAATTATAAGGCAAGAGGTTTCCTTAATAACAGGCTTTGCCTTGGAAGCATCCATAGAATGATCAACTTTGCCACAATTGTTAGCAGTGATGGGCCTATGATGAAAGCAGAGTCCCAAGGCCCAAGTGGTTACAAATTTATTTCTCCATGGACCTTATGTCTTGCAGAGTCTGGTAAAAAAGGAAGGAGATCAAGAGCTACTTAAAGCATAGCATCAGGAGTTGCACTCCTGATGACAACCAGTGCTGATTCCAGGCTTCTCCCTGTCTTCAGCTGTTGCCCCAAGAGCAAACTATGGGCCCATACAGACTAAGTTAGAGGCTGTTTCTATTTCAGAGACTTGCTAGGGATACACTTTTTTTTTAACCTTAAATTTTTTATGTTATCATTATTATTGTTTTTTGAGGCAGGGTCTCACTCTGTCGCCCAGGCTGGAGTGCAATGGCACAATCACAGCTCGCTGCAGCCTCTACCTTCTGGATTCAATCAACCCTCCTGCCTGAGCCTCCCAAGTAGCTGGAACTACAGGTGTGCGCCACCACACCCAGCTAATTTTTTATTTTTGTAGAGATGGGGTCTCACTATGTTGCCAGGGCTTGAACTCCTGGCCTCAAGCAATCCTCCTACCTCAGCCTCCTGCCTCAGCCTCCCAAAGTGCTAGGATTACAAGTGTGAGCTACCATGCCACTTTATCCTCAGCAGGACACACTCTATAACAGGGAGAAGAAAGTACTATTCAGGTAGGCTGCTTTTCATGTGCAGTTACTATTTGGCCAATAGCATCATACATATATTAGTTCCTCCATAGGCATTTTTCTGCGTGAATGGACAAATGGAAATGGCAAACCCCTTAGGTGTTCACCCCCTCAACCTAAATGTTCCTCTTCCCCAGAACTGAGGCACTGGAGATGATGTTAATTTGCACAAGCTTTCAAAAATCAGTTGAGCAGTGTGTAGCAAGAGCCATAAAAATGTACATACTCTTTGACCCAAACAACCCCACTTCTGGGAATCTGTCCTGAGGATATTCTCCAAATGATTGATTACAAAAACTATGTAGTGGCCGGGCACAGTGGCTCAAGCCTGTAATCCCAGCACTTTGGGAGGCCAAGACGGGTGGATCACGAGATCAGGAGATCAAGACCATCCTGGCTAACACGGTGAAACCCCGTCTCTACTAAAAAAAAATACAAAAAACTAGCCGGGCGAGGTGGCGGGTGCCTGTAGTCCCAGCTACTCGGGAGGCTGAGGCAGGAGAATGGCGTAAACCCAGGAGGCGGAGCTTGCAGTGAGCTGAGATCCGGCCACTGCACTCCAGCCTGGGCGACAGAGCAAGACTCGCCTCAAAAAAAAAAAAAAAAAACAGCTATGTAGTAACACGAAATATTTATGATGTAATGATTTTTTTTTTTTAAGTCTGGAAGAACTGACCAAGAAATTGGCCAGAGATAATAGTAGTTGTGTTAGAAAAATGACCTTATTGTAGATTATTTTCCTCTTTCCCAAACTTTACATATTGGAATATTGATTTTACCCTACTCTGCCACTTGGGGTTTATCAGTCAGGAACCCAATAGAAACAGCACACTCAAATAGGATAGTTGAAAGTTTAATAGAGGGACTATTGCCTCTATTCTTCCCTGTTTCCAATCCTTTGCACCCTGAATTCTGCAACTCTTAGTGACTCACTCAACAATTATTAAGCACCTATTTATTGTCTGGTGAAGAAGGCAGACTTTCAAGTACATAAGTTATTGTGTCATAAATGCAATTATACATATATAAATTGAGTTGTTATAGAGAGCACAAATAAGCAATTATCTGCCAGGAGAGAGACATGAATCAAGGAAGGTTTCAAAGAGGGTGTAGGCTGGGTACAGTGGCTCACACCTATAATTTCAGCACTTTGGAAGGTCCAGGTGGGAAAATGACCTGAGCCCAGGAGTTCGAGACCAACCTGGGCAACATGGCAAAACCCTGTCTATACAAAATTACAAAAATTAGCCGGGTGTGGTGGTGCACACCTATAGTCCCAGCCGTTTGGGAGGTTGAGGTGGGAGGATCCTTTGAGACTGGGAGCTCAAGGCTGCAGTGTGCTGTGAAGGCGCCACTGCACTCCTACCTGGGCAACAGAGGGAGATCCTGCCTCAGAAAAAAAAAAAAGCGGGGAAGGGGAGCAGTGATTCAAATTCAGTTTTTGAAGATTATCTGCCAAGACAAAAGGGCCAAAACATGTGCAAAGGTAGGAACGAGGGAACACTGATGTGAGGGAACTATGGGAGAGAAGGCTTTAGCTAGCTAGATCACACGGGGCCCTGTGCTCCAAGTGGGTCTTGTGCTTTGGAGCTATCAGATTTGCATGTTAGAGAAATGACTCTGGTCTCAGTGGAGAGAGTGGACTGAAGAGGGCAAGAATGGAGGCCGGAAAGAGTGAACAGAAATCTTGGGCTTTGATTGGGTCGGAAAGAAAGTGTGACCCTCGCGCTTTGATGCCATCTCTAAGACCTACAGCTACCTGACCCCCGACCTCTGGAAGGAGACTGTATTCACCAAGTCTCCCTATCAGGAATTCACTGACCACCTCGTCAAGACCCACACCAGAGTCTCCGTGCAGAGGATCCAGGCTCCAGCTGTGGCTACAACATAGGGTTTTTATACAAGAAAAATAAAGTGAATTAAGCCTGAAGAAAAAAGAAAGAAAAAGAAAGTGTGGCCCTAGGCCAGGCGCGGTGGCTCACTCTTGTCATCCCAACACTTCGGGAGGCTGAGGTGGGCTGACAGCCTGAGCTCGGGAGTCTGAGACCAGCCTGGGCAACATGGCGGAAACCCGTTCTCCACCAAAAATACAAAAAGCCGGGCGTGGTGGTGCACGCCTGTGGTCCCAGCTACTCGGGAGGCTGAGGTGGGAGGATGGCTTGAGCCCGGAAGGCGGAGGCTGCAAGCCGAGATGGAGCCACGGCACTCCAGCTTAGGTGACAGAGTGAGACCCCGTCTTACAAAAAAGAAAAAAAAAGTGTGGCCCTAACAAGAGCCCGCAAACGCCCTTTCTCAGCGTCAGCCTCTGGACTTACACTTGGCCAGCGCTGCGCCTCTCCGGGATCTCCCTCCCTCCTCCTCCCTGTGGCCCCGCGGGCGGGAGGGAGGCGCAGGGTGGGCCAGCTTGGGTGGTCTCCTGCCCCGCCCCCTGCGGCGCCGTTACCTAGCAGCGGGCCCGGCCGCACGCCTAGGGTAATTTGCGGGCCCCTCAGCCAATGGGAGGGCGTCGCCCCGGCCAGCTCCCTTTTCTGGCGCTCCAGCCGCCTCCCGGGCACTGCAGTCGCCACTTCGAACCCTGCTGTGCGTCTCGGGACAGCAATTCCGCCTGCGCGCGGAACCCATGCCTCCTCCAGCCGCGGCGGCCCACGGCCCACAGAGCGGGTGAATCCCGGCGCCTCGCCCCGGGCCCGCAGCTCCCTGCACTCCTCCCTCGCAGCCGCCTTAACACCGGCACCCCACAGTCTCTCCCACGCCCGCGCCTTGGCGGCCCCACTGAATCCCCACGCGGGGCCCAGCGGTACTGGGAGACCGGGCTAGCCTATGGGAGCGCCCAGATAACGCGGGTTGGGGGCGCCCGCGCCCCCCATCCCAGCCAGCATGACTCGATCGCCGCCCCTCAGAGAGCTGCCCCCGAGTTACACACCCCCAGCTCGAACCGCAGCACCCCAGGTGAGTAGAGGGGGAGATGGAAGAAGGAAAAGTGGGGCCAGGTCTGTCACTCGGGCCTCTGCAAGGTTTGTGATGTCTTCAAGTGCCGTGTGTCATTGGGTGTCTGACACTAGCGAGAGCTAGCACGGCAAGCAAGTTGTGCGTGTGTGTCCGTGTGTCTGTGCTTGTGTCTCCCCCTTGTCTGGCCAGTGAGAATAAATGTCTATGGGTTTACCTCTGTCCACCCGACGACAGGTGTGTGTACATATGTATTCTGCTCTCAGAAAATGGGCCTATGCCTGCCGGGCGTGGTGGCTCACACCTGTAATCTCAACACTGGAAGGCTGAGGCAGGCGGATCACCTGAGGTCAGGAGTTCGAGACCAGCCAGGCCAACATGGTGGAACCCTGTCTCTACTAAAAATAAAAAATTACCAGGGCATGGGTGGCAGGCGCCTGTAGTCCCATCTACTTGGGAGGCTGAGGTAGGAGAATCTCTTGAACCTGGAAGGCGGAGGTTGCAGTCAGCCGAGATCACACCACTGCACTCCAGCCAGGGCTACAGAGCAAGACTCCATCTCAAAAAAAAAAAAGAAAGAAAGAAAGAGAGAAAAACGAAAAAAAAAAAGAAAATAGGCCTATGCCTTCCTCAGGTGTGTGCTGGAGGTGGTGGGTGTTACATCTTCCAAGTGTGGGCCTGTGTCTGTGTTGGTGCTCCCTGTCCCACATCCAGAAATCAAGAAGCTAGGGCTGGGCAGCAGATATATAGGGTGAGAAGGGAAGGATTTCATGCATTGTTGCAGTGATGCCTGGCTGACCCTTCTCTTTCCATCCCAGATCCTAGCTGGGAGCCTGAAGGCTCCACTCTGGCTTCGTGCTTACTTCCAGGGCCTGCTCTTTTCTCTGGGCTGCGGGATCCAGAGACACTGTGGCAAAGTGCTCTTTCTGGGACTGTTGGCCTTTGGGGCCCTGGCATTAGGTCTCCGCGTGGCCATTATTGAGACAAACTTGGAACAGCTCTGGGTAGAAGGTAAGTTGTGGCCACTGGCCATAGCTGCTCAGGTATGGTGAGCCCAAGACAAGAACGGGGTGAGGAGCTTGGCTACTGAGCTCTAGTAGGCCTGGCCCTGGGGCTGGCGGGGCACCTGCTGGCCAGAGTCTGTACACCTGGGCATCTAGGAACACTATTCCCTTCCACAACCATAAATGGACATCTGCAGATGGTAGACCCTATGAATTGGCTGTATAGAATATTTGTCTGTGATTTTGTATGTGTTTATTTAGCATTTATTGTTAACTTTCTATGTGTGTTTTTGACAATGCATCAGGGTTTGCAAAAGCAGCTAAAACAAGATTCATTTTTCAGTAGCAAGGAAAGTAAAATATGTGCTGGAATAACTAAAATACAATACAGAGCATCCTGTGATTATGCTGTATAAGAGAAGGCAGGGAGAAATCACTTATGACCAGGAGTATCAGAAAAGTTAAAACTAGAAGGCTGGGGAAACTGAGTAAATCATCTGGCCAAGCCTCCAGGGAGAGGGCTTAGGCACCCAGGCCCATTTAATGGAAAAGCAATACAGAATCCACACTTTGAGGCAATAGCCAGGGTCAGATGGGATCAAATCCTCACTTTCTTAAGGAAGCATAAAAGAATGATTTTCTTGGGATTTTTTTTTGCGGGGCAGGGGCCGGTTTTGTTTTTTGTTTTGTTTTGTTTTGAGATGGAGTCTCACTCCGTCGCCCAGGCTAGAGTGCAGTGGCACGATTCTAGATCACTACAACCTCCGCTTCCCGGATTCAAGTGATTTTCGTGCCTCAGCCTCCCAAGTAGCTGGGATTACAGGTGCCCACCACCACGCCTGGCTAATTTTTGTATTTTTAGTAGAGACAGCCTAGACCTCCAGGGCTCAGGTCCTCCCACCTCAGCCTCCCAAGTAGCTGGGATTACAGGTGGGCGCCACCATGCCTGGATAATTTTTGTATTATTAGTAGAGACCAGGTTTCACCATGTAGGCCAGACTGGTCTTGAACTCCTGGCCTCAAGTAATCCACTCACCTCAGCCTCCCAAAGTGCTGGGATTACAGGTGTGAGCCACCGTGCCTGGCCAGAATGATTTCTTATAATAATTTCAGCAGGCCAGGCGCAGTGGCTCCCGCCTGTAATCCCAGCACTTTGGGAGGTCGAGGAGGACAGATCACAAGGTCAGGAGTTCAAGACCACCCTGACCAACATAGTGAAACCTCATCTCTACTAAAAATACAAAAATTAGCCAGGTGTGGTGGCGGGCCTGTAGTCCCAGCTACTTGGGAGGCTGAGGCAGGAGAATCGCTTGAACCTGGGAGGCGGAGGTTGCAGTGAGCCGAGATTGTGCCACTGCATTCCAGCCTGGGCGACAGAGGGAGACTCCGTCCCAAAAAAAGAATTTTTTTTTTAATTAAAAAAATTTTTTTTCAGCATGACTCTTCTTTACTGAGGGCTGGTTTCATATAGCAGCCCTTTGATAGGAGTCAAACTCCAGTCTGTTTTTCCCTGGGAAGTTTGCGTTTTGTAGGCTCCCTCAGCCCTGGCCCATACCCAAAGGCAGAGCCCACGTTGGAGTCTCACACCCTTGAGTTATTTCAAATACTGGCAAGTCCTAGGATCCAGAGCAGATGTTTCTCAGAGCTTGCCTGCCTGTTGGGCTCTCACACGCCGTCCCCACCCTATCTACCCACAGCCCTGCAGACTCTCACATCCATACACACTCTAGGCCAGCCCTGGGGTCCAGAGCAGATGTTTCGCTCTGCCTGCCTGCCCCCAGCCCCAGAACACAGATGTGCATACATGCACATACACATACCCCCACCCACACCACTGCTGCCTGGGTGGTCCCAGATGACTCTTGGATTTCCTGCCATAACAGAGGCAGTCTCCCTTCCCTTCCTCCCTCTCCATTCCCCACATTTTCCCCATCTAAACACTGCTTGAACCTCCATGTTTCCTCATCTCTCCTACACTCCAGCATAGGATAAGCTAGACCCCAGCAGTTTTTTGCTGTTGTTCGGGGGAAGGTTTTATAAGAGGGTGGTAGCCAATTCCTAGGCTTTTTTCTTTTATTTCAGAATATCATTCTTGTCCTGTATTGGCTGGAGGTGAGGTAAAAGCAGTGATCATTTTTTTCTTTCTTTTTTTTTTTTGTTTGAGAATGAGTCTTGCTCTGTTGCCCAGGCTGTAGTGTAATGACGCGATCTCGGCTCACTGCAACTTCTGCCTCCCAGATTCAAGCGATTCTCCTGCCTGAGCCTTCAGAGTAGCTGACACTATAGGCCTGCGCCACCATACCCCGCTAATTTTTTTGTATTTTTAGTACAGACAGGGTGTCATCATGTTGGCCATGCTGGTCTTGATCTCCTGACCTTGTGATCCGCCCACCTCGGCCCCGCAAAGTGCTGGGATTACGGGCCTGAGCCACCGCGCCTGGCCAATTTTTTTTTCATAGAGATGAAGTCTCACTATGAGACCCAGTCTCAAAGAAAGAGTAAGCAGGCAGGGTGCAGTGGCTCACATCTGTAATCCCAGCACTTTAGGAGGCCGAAGTGGGTGTATCACCTGAGGTCAGGAGTTCAACACCAGCCTGGCTTACTTGGGGAAACTCCATCTCTACTAAAAATACAAAAATTATCCAAGTGCGGTGGTTTGCGCCTATAGTCCCAGCTACTCTGGAGGCCGAGGCAGGAGAATCGCTTGAACCCAGGAGGCGGAGGTTGCAGTGAGCCAAGATTGCGCCACTGCGCTCCAGCCTGGTGACAGAGCGAGACTTTATCTCAGAAAAAAAAAAAGAGAGAGAAAAGGAAAGGAAAGGGAGGAGGAGGAGGAGGAGGAGGAGGAGGAGGAGGAGGAGAAGGAGAAGGAGAAGGAGAAGGAGAAGGAGAAGGAGAAGGAGAAGGAGAAGGAGAAAGCAGAGGAAGAAACCAAACACTGGCTATCAGTGTTCCAGACTGGTGTTCCAGACCTCCTTAACTTTGCCATGGTGAGACTTGGAATGCGACTTGTTTGACTTTCCTGGCCAACTGTAAAGTCAAGGGTTCAGAGGTAGATTGTTCTCTAAAATGAAAATTACAAAGGCCAGGCATGGAGGCTCACGCCTGTAATCCTACCACTTTGGGAGGCCGAAGTATGTGGATCACCTGAGGTCCAGAGTTTGAGACAAGCCTGACCAACATGTTGAAACACTGCTTCTACTCCAAATACAAAATTAACCGGGCGTGGTGATGCATGCCTGTAATGCCAGCTACTCGGGAGACTGAGGCAGGAGAATCGCTTGAATCCGGGAGGCAGAAGTTGCAGTGAGCCGAGATCGCACCATTGTACTCCAGCCTGCGCAACAAGAGTTGCCATTCTATGTAGAAGACGGAGGATGGCCTTATATCAGTTGGTAGAATCACCACCCACTTAAATATCTAAAGCTAAAACCTTAGGAGTCATCTTCAGTTCTTGTTTACCCAATTGTTTTATTTATTTATTTTTGAGACAGAGTCCCGCTCTGTCGCCCAGGCTGGAGTGCAGTGGCACGATCTCGGCTCACTGCAAGCTCTGCCTCCTGTGTTCACGCCATTCTCCTGCCTCAGCCTCCCGAGTAGCTGGGACTACTCAGGAGCTCCTGCCACCATGCCTGGCTAATTTTTTGTGTTTTTAGTAGAGACGAGGTTTCACCGTGTTAGCCAGGATGGTCTCGATCTCCTGACCTCGTGATCTGCCTGCCTTGGCCTCCCAAGTGCTGGGATTACAGGCGTGAGCCACCGCGCCCGGCCCGTTCACCCACTTGTTTAGTAAATTAGTAAATCCTTGCTTCTTAACCTCTCTCATAACAGACCCATCCTTTCTACCTTGTGTTTACTGCTTTAGTTGAGGTCTTGTTCCATCCCTGGCAATACACTCCTGATTGTATCATTTAGAATGATTTTAGGCCAGGCGTGGTGGCTCATGCTTGTAATCCTAGCACTTTGGGAGGCCAAGGTGGGAAGCTTGACTGAGCCCAGGAATTCAAGACCAGCCTGGGCAACATGGCAAAACCCCATCTCTACTTCTAAAAAACTTAAAAATTAAAAAATAAGGCTGGCGCAGTGGCTCACACCTGTAATCCCAGCATTTTGGGAGTCCAGGGTGGGGTGGATCACCTGAGGTCAAGAGTTCAAGACCAGCCTGGCCAACATGGCAAAACCTTGTCTCTACTAAAAATACAAAATTTGGCCAGGCGTGATGGCATGTGCCTGTTATCCCAGCTACTCGGGAGGCTGAAGCAGGAGAATCACTTGAACCTGGGAGGCGGAGTCTGCAGTGAACAGAGATCGCGTCACTGCACTCCAGGCTGGGTAACAGCAAGACTCTGTCTCAAAAATATATATAAATAAATAAAATAAAATAATAGAATGCTTTTAGCAACATGAAAGAGAAAAAAAAGGAAAGGAAGGAGGGAAGAAGATTGATTTATTATTCTCTGTAACAGGAAGCCTAGTTGATTTTGTTAATTCAGCAGCCCAAGGACATTAGCAAGGACCCAGTTTCTTTCTTTCTCCTCTGCCATCTTCAACATGTTGGACTTTTGTCCTCAGGCTTATCTCAAAGTGGCTGCTGCAGTGTCAGGAAAAAGGTCATTCTTGTCTTGCATGTCTTTTTGTTTTTGTTTTGTTTTATAGAGACAGGGTCTCACTCTTTCACCCAGGCTGGAGTGAGGTGACACAATCACATCTTACTGCAGCCTCGAACTCCTAGGTTCACACAGTCCTCCTGCCTCTTTCTCCATAGTGTCTGGGACTACAGGCACATGTTACCATGCGCAGCTAATTTTTTTGTTTGTTTGTTTTTTGTAGAGACGCAGTCCCACTATGTTGCCCAGGCTGGTCTTTTTTCTTTTTTTTTTTTTTCCATCCCCTGAGATGAAGTCTTGCTCTGTCATCCAGGCTGGAGTGCAGTGGATCAGTCTCAGCTCACTGCAACCTCTGTCTCCCAGGTTCATGCGATTCTTCTGCCTCAGCCTCCTCAGTAGCTGGGATTACAGGTGCGCACCACACCTGACTAGTTTTTGTATTTTTAGTAAAGACAGGGTTTCACCATGTTGGCCAAGCTAGTCTCAACGTCCTGACCTCGTGATCCACCCACCTCGGCCTCCCAAAGTGCTAGGATTACAGGTATGAGCCATGAGTTCAACCCCTAGGCTGGTCTTGAACTCCTGGTCTCAAGCGATCCTCCTGCCTTGGCCTCCTGAAGTGCTGGGATTACAGGCATGAGCCACTATGCCTGGTCTTGCATCTCTTTTTGAAAGTGAGGAAAAATTAATTAGTAGCCTCCCAGCCAACTTCTCATTTGTTCTTTTTGGCAAGAACTGTGTAGCATCCTATGCCGAAATCCTTCACGTGGCAAAGGCAATGGAATTACTGATTGGCTTCTTAAACTAATCAAGTTTCACCTTCTGATGCTGGGGAGGAGCCCAGCTGTCCCTAATCGCTAGGCCTTTCCGAGGATGGCCACCGAAATCAGGGTCTGTTAGAAAGGAGGAAGGTGCCGACAGCCTCACCTTCAAATCTGCCTCCACAGCACCACCCTGTGGCCAATCTCCATCTGGCCAAGTCAGTCCCCTTCTTAGTGCCCTTCCACCAATTTCCACCAGATTCTGTAAAATCAAATATAAACTCCATAGCACACACTCTAGGCCCTCCATAATTGGACTTGATTGCTTCTCCAGCATTGCCGCTGGCTCCTCCCTGGCTCACTCTTAGCAGTACCGAAACACGGAGTCTTTGACAGTTCCCTGCACACACTTCGTCCAGGACACCTTTCCTGACTTCTTCTCGTGGGCACCTATTATCATTCACAACTTACAACCGTGTATTCACAAAAATACATTGTTAGGTGATGAAAACGTCAGATCCTCTCTGCCCAAAATCTCCCATGACTCCCATTTCACCCAGAGAAAGCTTAAGTCCCTACAATGGTATATAGGCCCTTACACGTGAAACTTCTGGACCAAAGATTATGGAACCTACATATTGCAATGATGCTTTCCCCCAAAGAGTATACCATGTTACACTCCCATAGTGGGTTAGAGTGTACTCCTGTAAACCAGCAATGAGTGCTATCAATTTTAAAATGTTTGCTAAATTGTTAGATAGTAACTTATTGATGTTTTTATTTGCATTTAGAGGATTACTTATAAGGTAGACTCTTTTTCCATATTGGTTAACCAGTTATATTTTCTCATTGGTAAAGACATAAAAGTTTAGCTGAGCACAGTGACTCACACCTGTAATCCCAGCCCTTTCAGAGGCTGAGGCGGGAGGATCACTTGAGCCCAGGAGTTCGAGAATAGCCTGGGCAACAGAGGGAGACCATGTCTCTACAAAAAATACAAACATTAGCTGGGCATGGTGGCACACACCTGTAGTTCCAGCTACTTGGGAGGATTGTTTGAGCCAGGAGGTCAACGCTACAGTGAGCTGTGATCGCACCACTGCACTCCAGCCTTGGTCACAAAGCAAGACCCTGTCTCAAAAAAAAAAAAGGGACGAGCTTTTTTTAATGTATCAATCTTTTATTTTTTATTTTTTATTTATTTATTTATTTATTTTTGAGACGGAGTTTCACTCTGTCACCCAGGCTGGAGTGCAGTGGTGCAATCTTGGCTCACTGCAAGCTCCGCCTCCTAGGTTCATGCCATTCTCCTGCCTCAGCCTCCCAAGTAGCTGGGACTACAGGCGCCCGCCACCACGCCCGGCTAATTTTTTGTATTTTCTTTTAGTAGAGACGGGGTTTCACCGTGTTTGCCAGGCTGGTCGTGAACTCCTGACCTCGTGATCCACCCGCCTCGGGTTCCCAAAGTGCTAGGATTACAGGCGTGAAACACCACGCCTGGCCTAATGTATCAATCTTGATATTCTCCCTCCTCTGTCCTATTTCCTCCCCTGTCACCTGCAGTCTTTCTTTCCTTCAGTTCCTTCTCATTTTTCTGTCACATCATTTCTCTACCAGCAACCATTGAAAAATAACTCCACATCTGTACCTACTGTGTGCCATGCAATTTCCTAAGTACTTTGCCTGCATTGATGCTAATTCTACCAAGGTAGTCACTGTTGCCATTTGACAGATGAGGAGCTGGAGACCCAGAGAGAATAAGTAATTAGCCCAAGGAACAGACTAAGCATTATCGTCTCTTCCTTCCTGCATCACAATGCATCCCAGTTCATCTGTCCATATCTATCTTTGTCAACTAAGGTTTATCTTTTTCTCTTCCCCATTTTCTCCCCTGAGGAGTCTTTATTGTCTTTGATGCTCCATTTTAAATTATCCATGTTTCTTTCTCTTGCTTTCTTGTCAGATCTCTCTGGGTTCCTTCCTCTTCCCATGCCTCCTTCCTCTCAGCAAACCCACTTACTATGGAAAGCTTATCTCTGTCCTCCTCTTCCCCTACATGCGGCAGTCTTTGGCCTAATCCTGGTGAAATAAACACTGCAGTACAGGCCTGGCAAAGGAGTGGGGAGTAAGGAAGAGTCAGAGAAGGAGAGGCCAGGCATGGTGGCTCATGCCTGTAATCCCAGCACTTTGGGAGGCCGAGGCTGGCGGATCACCTCGGGTCAGGAGTTCAAGATCAGCCTGGCCAACAGGGTGAAACCCCATCTCTACTAATAATACAAAAATTAGCCGGGCATACTGGCAGGCACCTGTAATCCCAGCTACTCAGGAGGCTGAGGCAGGAGAATCGCTTGAACCCGGGAGGCAGAGGTTGCAGTGAGCCGAGATTGCACCATTGCACTCCAGCCTGGGCAACAAGAGTGAAACTCTGTCTCAAAAAAAAAGGGAAGGAACTGGCAGTGTGGGGAGCAGGACAGGAAGACTGTTTTCGTGAGGTGAAGGCCGGGAATGTGACTTTTGGGGCACGAGGGCACATGTGAGCATATGGGTAAGTATGTGTTGGGGGCTACCAAGGATTTGGGGCTTTTGTGAGTGAGAAGATTACATGGGTTTGAAAAAGAGATTGGAGGGGCCAGGCACAGTGACTCACACCTGTAATCCTAGCACTTTAGGAGGCTGGGGTGGGAGGATCGCTTGAGCCCAGGAATTTAAGACCAGCTTGGGGCCAGGAGCAGTGGCTCACGCATGTAATCCCAGCACTTTGGGAGGCCAAGGAGGGCCTCCCAAAAGGGAAGTCAGGAGTTCAAGACCAGCCTGGCCAACATAGTGAAACCCCGTCTCTACTCAAAATGCAAAAAATTAGCTAGGCACAGTGATGGGCGCCTGTAATCCCAGCTACTTGGGAGGCTGAGGCAGAACGTTGCAGTGAGCCAAAAAAAAAAAAGACCAGCTTGGGCAACACAGTGATGAGACCGTCTCTCTACAAAAAATTTAAAAATTAGCCAGGCACGATGGCGGGTGCCTGTGGTCATAGCCACTCAGGAGGCTGAGGTGGGAAGATCACCTGAGCCCAGGAAGTCAAAGCTATAGTGAGCTGTGATCAGGCCACTGCACTCCAGCCTGGGCAACAAAGCAAGACCCTGTCTAAAAAAAAGGAAGGAAGAGAAAAAGGAAAAGAGATTGGGAAACATGACGATCTCAGAAGGGACTTGAGTCTCAGAGAAGCAGTACGTGTGGGTCCCAGCAGGCAGCAAAGACTAACAGGAGGAGACCCCCAGACAGGTGGAAACAGCGCAGGGTCTGAGATCAGACCAAATCCACAAAGCCTCCAGAGGTAGATTTGGCCCTCACTCTCCCCCACATCATAGTTAAGTGCTATCCCCTCACAATGTCCCCACCTCCCCCAGGTCCCAGTTACACAGCAGGAGCCTGTGGCCAGCATAACGCAGGACTGGAGGGGTGCTAAGATCCAGGACACTAAGGCAGGCCTGGCACCGGGACTCCCTGTGGTCTGGACAGTGAGGGCGGTGAAAGGGATCTGGACACCTCCCTCCCCTGGGCTCACTTTGATTTCACCCCTGCCAGGGTTTGTGAGCTGATTCCATGCACTTCCTGCCTGAGCAGGAGCAGCACACTGAATGACTGTCCCATCCCCCACCTTCCCCACACCAACACAGGGCCCACTACCATCACCCATTATTATCAGACACTCCTATCCCTGCCCTCTCCCCAGGACACTTTGCAGAAAGGTGTGTGGATATAAATCACTGCCCAGCGCAACCTGAACTAAGAACCAGCCTCAGCCCTACACCTGTTCTTTCAGGAAACCCTCCCAGCAGCAGCCTCCCTATTGGCCCTCCTTGTCCTCCCTACCAGAGTAGAGAGGGACTGAGTGAGGGTTCCCTTACCAAGATGCCTCTACAACCCCCCCAGCCCACGGCCAGCTCATGTTGATTGTCATTTTTAAGTTTATGCCCAAAACCCAGCCAACCTGGTTCATGCTTAAACCCTAGACCACACAGGAAATCCACAGAGCCGAACAACTGAGGCCTCTCCACTTGCCTAGCAGAGCTCTAGGACCCAGAAGCCTGGGGAGTCAGCCTGGGCCATGACCAGGCCCTCGGGGATAAGGCAGGGGCTACTCTCTGCTCCCCCTCTCCCACTTGTCTGGGGAGGCCTCAGAGTTTGAAGCCCCCTTCCCAAGTTCTGACGCACCTAGGCCCTTTCCCCCCAGCTTTCTCTCTTTGCTCCTGCAGTGGGCAGCCGGGTGAGCCAGGAGCTGCATTACACCAAGGAGAAGCTAGGAGAGGAGGCTGCATACACCTCTCAGATGCTGATACAGACCGCACGGCAGGAGGGAGAGAACATCCTCACGCCCGAAGCACTTGGCCTCCACCTCCAGGCAGCCCTCACTGCCAGTAAAGTCCAAGTATCACTCTATGGGAAGTGAGTCTGGCTGAGCCCCTGAGCAGCTGGGGTTGAGGCGTGCTGTGGGGTTCTGGAGTGGGAATCCCCCTCTTCTGCTGATCTCCTATGCCCCTGGCTATTGCAGGTCCTGGGATTTGAACAAAATCTGCTACAAGTCAGGAGTTCCCCTTATTGAAAATGGAATGATTGAGCGGGTAAGTGTCCTGAGAGGGAGTAGAGGCAGAACCTCTTCTGTGGCGTGGAAGGACTCAGAGAGACCGAGCAAGCCCCACAGCCTGCAATCCGCCCCCTTAAAACTAAGGAGGGGATTGCAGAGGGCATCCTACAAAGGTTGTGGGGCAGGACTGATGTGGCCCGGGGTATCCCTGGCAGATGATTGAGAAGCTGTTTCCGTGCGTGATCCTCACTCCCCTCGACTGCTTCTGGGAGGGAGCCAAACTCCAAGGGGGCTCCGCCTACCTGCCGTGAGTGCTACTCCCGGGCCCTGCTGCATCTCCCGCTGGGGACTCTCCCAGCAGAAAGGAGGGGTTGGGGGAATGAGAATGATCAAAACCTTACCAAGGTCCTAAGTACCTCCCAGGCCAGCAACAGAGAGCACAGGCTTCCCCAGGGCTCTCTCAATATCCCCCTTCTCCTTCCCTCTGAAGGAAGGAAGACCTGACTTATTTACACAAAACTAAACACAAAGATCTGTTAAGATCTGAGTAAAGGAGAAAAAGATCCCCAGAAAGAGGCTTTGCTGGGGTGAATTACCTAGGTGTTTGCTAAGCTGTTGCCCAGGTCAGAAAAAAAACCTGCTACAGGCGTGTGCCTGCTGGTTATATATTAGAACCAAGCACACAGCTTGGTAAGGGACTCAGTGGGGCCTTTCTAGGCCCTTTCTATGTATTAGGTAACCCTGCCCTGATATCCGTCTCAGCCCGTTGTAGTCATCTACCGCTCACTGTAGCACCCTGGTGGGCCCATGCTGCCTGGCAGTTCTGAGAAGCTGAGGCTTGCACACCCTCCATATGGAGGGACAAATGGGCAGATAAGAGGAGAGTGGGGTACAGCATGGGACCCCAGCAGCAGTTTGGAGCCTGGGTTTTCATCCCTGTGTTCCCTCACCAACTATGGGCTTTTCCCTCAGTGGCCGTCCGGATATCCAGTGGACCAACCTGGATCCAGAACAGCTGCTGGAGGAGCTGGGTCCCTTTGCCTCCCTTGAGGGCTTCCGGGAGCTGCTAGACAAGGCACAGGTGGGCCAGGCCTATGTGGGGCGGCCCTGTCTACACCCTGATGACCTCCACTGCCCACCTAGTGCCCCCAACCATCACAGCAGGCAGGTGGGTTCCAACCAGGTCTGCCAGGGACTGTTTTCCTTCCCTCATACACTCCTATGTTCTGGAGGAGCTGACTGCTCTGTGCCCTGACCCTCACTTCCTGGCATTACCCTGCTCCCACAGTGCCAGGCCCCCAGTTCCATTCCCATTCAGTTATCCTACGGAGCCCTGGAGTGGTATATGAATCCCCTTTTCTTTTTCTGAGCCTAGATGAGGCTGGACTTTTTTTTAATTTTATTTATTTATTTATTTTTTGAGTCTCACTCTGTCGCCCAGGCTGGAATGCAGTAGCTCAATCTTAGTTCAAGCAATTCTCCTGCCTCAGCCTCCTGAGTAGCTGGGATTACAGGTGCCCGCCACCATGCCTGGCTAATTTTTGTTAGCCCTCTGGAAGTGCTGGGATTACAGGCGTGAGCCACTGCGCCTGGCCAAGGCTGGACTTTTTGTCAAAATAGACTAATACAGGGAAACTAAGAACACAGTAGGTAAGCATGAATATCATACCTGGTCTCCCTGGTTTCTTTATGGCCCTGCCAATGTGGTACTTTTCCCAGAATCCGCCAGTTACACCAGTTCCTCCCAGAAGCCTACTTCCAGGCCTCTGCTCCCCCTTCAGGCTTCCTGTCTTCGGGATACTAGCTGTTCACTTCTGCAGAGCAGTCAAGAGGCTCAGAATAGTTACCTACACTCCAGGCCCACTGAGCTCCATGGTGGCTTGGTTCCTGGAGGTGGAAGCCCAGGGACACTCAGTTATCCGCAGCCAGGGCCTTGAGCATTAACCCCTCCTATTCCCCTCCAGGCTCCCAATGTGGCTCACGAGCTGAGCGGGGGCTGCCATGGCTTCTCCCACAAATTCATGCACTGGCAGGAGGAACTGCTGCTGGGAGGCATGGCCAGAGACCCCCAGGGACAGCTGCTGAGGTACAGTCTCCTCTGGGAGTTGATGAGGGGACTCCGTGCGTGAGAACCCGTACTGTAATGCCAGGCAGCTCTGGCAAAAGGCCCTGCACATCCCTCACCAGGTGTTTGGGCCAGCTCTGACCCCTGGTTCTCCCGTACCCCCACCAGGGCAGAGGCCCTGCAGAGCACCTTCTTGCTGATGAGTCCCCGCCAACTGTACGAGCATTTCCGGGGTGACTATCAGACGCATGACATTGGCTGGAGTGAGGAGCAGGCTGGCACAGTGCTACAAGCCTGGCAGCGGCGCTTTGTGCAGGTCGGTATGGACAAGGACAAGGTGGGTGCCCTGAGGCCACTCCCTCCTCCTGCCCCCCCCCAATCCACCCTGTTTCTCCAGCTGGCCCAGGAGGCTCTGCCTGAGAACACTTCCCAGCAGATCCACGCCTTCTCCTCCACCACCCTGGACGACATCCTGCATGCGTTCTCTGAAGTCAGCGCTGCCCGTGTGGTGGGAGGCTATCTGCTCATGGTGGGTTTTGCACCTGGCACCTTGCCCCACTCCACCTCCAGCCAGTGCCCACCCTGGGAGCCCCTGTCTGAGACTGCCCTTTCTCCCCACAGCTGGCCTATGCCTGTGTGACGATGCTACGATGGGACTGCGCCCAGTCCCAGGGTGCTGTGGGCCTTGCCGGGGTACTGCTGGTGGCCCTGGCGGTGGCCTCAGGCCTTGGGCTCTGTGCCCTGCTTGGCATCACCTTCAATGCTGCCACTACCCAGGTACGCCTGGACTGCAGGGCAGATTCGGTGCCAGTCACCAGGCTTCACAGGTCCTCAGATGCCCGCTCCTCTGCCCCTCTAGGTGCTGCCCTTCTTGGCTCTGGGAATCGGCGTGGATGACGTATTCCTGCTGGCGCACGCCTTCACAGAGGCTCTGCCTGGCACCCCTCTCCAGGTGGGACCTTGTCCCCCAGGGCTCATCTGAGGCAGCTCAGCTTACTGGTTAAGAGCCTCTTGGTTCAAGTGACCCTGGGCTGCTAATGAACCTCAGTGCCTCTTGTCCCCATCTGTAAACAGGGGAAATAATAGTGCTGTGTCCTAAGGGTTGTGTTTGGATCAGTGAGGTAACTCAAGCTGAATGCTTAGAACAGCCCATCACACGTACATGGTAAATGCTAGCTGCTGTGTTATGACTGCCCCACCTCTGTACCCCAAGTTCCTGAGCCTCCCCTTCACTCCACCTTGACACAGCCCCTCCTTTGTGACCTGAGGGCAGGTCCCCACTCTGTCCTGGCAGGAGCGCATGGGCGAGTGTCTGCAGCGCACAGGCACCAGTGTTGTACTCACATCCATCAACAACATGGCTGCCTTCCTCATGGCTGCCCTCATTCCCATCCCTGCGCTGCGAGCCTTCTCCCTACAGGTGAGGCCTCTTACATGGGCGGCTCAGGGTGGGTGTGGGGCTGAGGCCAAGCTTCATCCAGCCTTCATGCCCCTCCTGTCCGTCCCCCAGGCGGCCATAGTGGTTGGCTGCACCTTTGTAGCCGTGATGCTTGTCTTCCCAGCCATCCTCAGCCTGGACCTACGGCGGCGCCACTGCCAGCGCCTCGATGTGCTCTGCTGCTTCTCCAGGTACTGCCTGCACCCCAGCCCCTTCCTCCCGTGACCCACGCCAGCCTGTCCCCTCACCAGCATTTCAAGGCACAGACCTGTCATCCACTCTCTACCTCTTCCAGTCCCTGCTCTGCTCGGGTGATTCAGATCCTGCCCCAGGAGCTGGGGGATGAGACGGTTCCAGTGGGCATTGCCCACCTCACTGCCACAGTTCAAGCCTTTACACACTGTGAAGCCAGCAGCCAGCATGTGGTCACCATCCTGCCTCCCCAAGCCCACCTGGTGCCCCCACCTTCTGACCCACTGGGCTCTGAGGTCTTCAGCCCTGGAGGGTCCACACGGGACCTTCTAGGCCAGGAGGAGGAGCCAAGGCAGAAGGCAGCCTGCAAGTCCCTGCCCTGTGCCCACTGGAATCTTGCCCATTTTGCCCGCTACCAGTTTGCCCCCTTGCTGCTGCAGTCACATGCCAAGGTAAGACTGGGCCGAGCAGGGCAGAGACTTAGCATCTGTGGGCCCAGAAGGGCAGAGGGCTCAGTCCACCCCTGAGGGGCTGGGGGCAGCCCTGGGGCCTCCAGCTTAGTTGCCACTTCCCACAGGCCATTGTGCTGGTGCTCTTTGGCGCTCTTCTGGGCCTGAGCCTCTATGGAGCCACCTTGGTGCAAGACGGCCTGGCCCTGACGGATGTAGTGCCCCGGGGCACCAAGGAGCATGCCTTCCTGAGCGCCCAGCTCAGGTACTTCTCCCTGTACGAGGTGGCCCTGGTGACCCAGGGTGGCTTTGACTACGCCCACTCCCAACGCGCCCTCTTTGATCTGCACCAGCGCTTCAGTTCCCTCAAGGCAGTGCTGCCCCCACCGGCCGCCCAGGCACCCCGCACCTGGCTGCACTATTACCGCAGCTGGCTACAGGGTGAGAGGCGAGGGGACCGGCAGGGAGGGTGCTGCAGGGAGAAACACCCTGGCGCCACCAGCCAACAGAGCCCTCCCCTGGTCTCCCCTAGGAATCCAGGCTGCCTTTGACCAGGACTGGGCTTCTGGGCGCATCACCCGCCACTCGTACCGCAATGGCTCTGAGGATGGGGCCCTGGCCTACAAGCTGCTCATCCAGACTGGAGACGCCCAGGAGCCTCTGGATTTCAGCCAGGTTGGGAGAGGGCTGGAGGGGTGGAGTAGCACAGGCGCTGCAGGCCTCCTGGGCCCAGGCCTTCAGCCCTCTCTGCCTCTGCAGCTGACCACAAAGAAGCTGGTAGACAGAGAGGGACTGATTCCACCCGAGCTCTTCTACATGGGGCTGACCGTGTGGGTGAGCAGTGACCCCCTGGGTCTGGCAGCCTCACAGGCCAACTTCTACCCCCCACCTCCTGAATGGCTGCATGACAAATACGACACCACGGGGGAGAACCTTCGCAGTGAGTCCTGGGGGGAGCTCAGCAAGAGCCTCAGCCTCACCCACACAAGCCCTGAGCCTGAGGCCCTGCCCGCTCTGCCCCGTGCTCACCGCCCCGTCCCTCTCCCTCTTCTCCCTTCCCCTCCCCTCTGCAGTCCCACCAGCTCAGCCCTTGGAGTTTGCCCAGTTCCCCTTCCTGCTGCGTGGCCTCCAGAAGACTGCAGACTTTGTGGAGGCCATTGAGGGGGCCCGGGCAGCATGTGCAGAGGCCAGCCAGGCTGGGGTGCACGCCTATCCCAGTGGCTCCCCGTTCCTCTTCTGGGAGCAGTATCTGGGCCTGCGGCGCTGCTTCCTTCTGGCTGTCTGCATCCTGCTGGTGTGCACATTCCTCGTCTGTGCCCTGCTGCTCCTCAACCCCTGGACGGCTGGCCTCATAGTGAGTGCTTGCAGGAGTGGGGACAGAGAGACCCAGCGGCACCCGTACCCTTCCCTGCCCAGCCTGTCTTCCCTCCTGCCAGGAGCCCTCTGTGAGCCTTGTCTCCCCCAGGTGCTGGTCCTGGCGATGATGACGGTGGAGCTCTTTGGTATCATGGGTTTCCTTGGCATCAAGCTGAGTGCCATCCCCGTGGTGATCCTCGTGGCCTCTGTAGGCATCGGTGTTGAGTTCACAGTCCATGTGGCTCTGGTGAGCACAGGCACCCCGGGGAGGGACCAGTCAGCTGATTCAGTATTCAACACATATTGTTCAAGCGCCTACTATGTGCTAGGTACTGTTTAAGAATTTGGGGCCAGGCACGGTGGCTCATGCCTGTAATCCCAGCACTTTGGGAGGCCGAGGCGGGAAGATCATGAGGTCAGGATATCAAGACCATCCTGGCTAACATGGTGAAACCCTGTCTCTACTAAAAATACAAAAAATTAGCCGGGCATGGTGGTGGGCGCCTGTAGTCCCAGCTACTTGGAAGGCTGAGGCAGGAGAATGGTGTGAACCCAGGAGGCGCTGCTTGCAGTGAGTCAAGATTGCGCTACTGCACTCCAGCCTGGGTGACAGAGCTCGCTCCATCTCAAAAAAAAAAAAAATTTGGGCTGGCCGGACGTGGTGGCTCACGCCTGTAATCCCAGCACTTTGGGAGGCCAAGGCAGGTGGATCACCTGAGGTCAGAAGTTTGAAACCAGTCCGGCCAACATGGTAAAACCCTGTCTCTACTAAAAATACAAAAAATTAGCCAGGCGTGGTGGCACATGCCAGTAATCCCAGCTACTTTGGAGACTGAGGCAGGAGACTTGCTTGAACCTGGGAGGTAGAGGTTGCAGTGAGCTGAGATTGAGCCATTGCACTCCAGCCTGGGCAACAAGAGTGAAACTCTCCGTCTCAAAAAAAAAAAAGAAGAAGAAGAATTTGGGCTGGGCACGATGGCTCATGCCTGTAATTGGAATAATGATGCTGGGGCATTTTGGGAGGCCAAGGCAGGAGGATCCCCTCAAGTCAGGAGTTCAAGACGGGCTGGCCAACATGGCAAAACCCCGTCTCTACTGAAAATACAAAAATTAGCTGGGCGTGGTGGTGCATACCCGTGATCCCAGCTACTCAGGAGGCTGAGGCAGGAGAATCGCTTGAACCCAGGAGGCGGAGCCAAATTGCATCACTGCACACTCCAGCCTGAGCAAAAGAGCAAGATTCAATCTCAAAAAGGAAAAGAATTTGGAAAATAAAAATAAAAAAGAATACGAGATATAATAGCAATACAGGTTTTACCTCCAAGGAACTTATATTCTAGGGATTGAGACGGACAATAAGGGCTGGGTGCGGTGGCTCATGCCTGTAATCCCAGCACTTTGGGATGCCGAGGTGGGCACATCACTTGAAGTCAGGGGTTCGAGACCAGCCTGGCTGACATGGTGAAACCCCGTCTCTACTAAAAATACAAAAAAATTAGCCAGGCGCGGTGGCGGGTGCCTGTAGTCCCAGCTACTCAGGAGGCTGAGGCAGGAGAATGGCGTGAACCCGGGAGGCGGAGCTTGCAGTGAGCCCAGATCGCGCCACTGCACTCCAGCCTGGGCGACAGAGCGAGACTCTGCCTCAAAAAAAAAAAAAAAAGAAAAGAAAATTAGCGGGGTGTGCGGGTGAACACCTGTAATCTCAGCTACTTGGGGAGGCTGAGGCAGGAGAATCACTTGAACCTGGGAGGGCGGAGGTTGCCATGAGCCAAGACCACGCCACTGCACTCCAACCTGGGCTGCAGAGCAAAACTCCATCTCAAAAAAAAAAGAGAGAGACAATAAATAAGTAGACAAATAAATAAGCAGCCATTTCAGTAGAGAGGAGTAGACAAAATCCTGTCTGGAATGTGTTAAAGACAGAATGGAAGATGAGAAAATGGGAATCAATGATTCTTTTGAATGGTTTCACTGTGAACCATTGTGGGATGGGCTAGGCATGGTGACTCACACCTATAATCCCAGCACTTTGGGAGGCTAAAGCTGGTGGATTGCTTGAGCCAGGAGTTCAAGACCAGCCTGGGCAACATGGTGAAACCCTGTCTCTAATAAAAATACAAAAATTAGCCAGGCATAGTGGTGGGTGCCTGTAATCCCAGCTACTCAGGAGGCTGAGGCAGGAGAATCGCTTGAACCTGGGAGGCAGAGGCTGCAGTAAGCCAAGATTGCACCACTGCACTCCAACCTGGGCAACAGAGCAGAACTGTCTCAAAAAAAAAAAAAAAAAAAAAACAGAAAAAGTAAATAATTAGCTGGGCATGGTGGCGCATGCCTGTAGTCCCAGCCAGTTGGGAGGTTGAGGCAGGAGGATCACTTGAACCTCAGAGTTTGAGGCTGCAGTGAGCCATGATTACACCACTGCACTCCAGCCTGGGCAACACAGTAAGATCCTGTCTCAAAAAAAAAAAAAAAGGGATAGTAGCGGGATGGCAATGTGGGCTTAATGGAGGGGTTCTACAGAGATACCAGAGATACAGAGATGCCGGAACCAAGGAGGGCCTCACCCAGGGCTGCATATTCTCTGACAGAGGAAAGGGGGGACCCACAGACCAGCCAGACTCCACAAACCACTCCCTTCCCTTCCCCCCACCAAATATCTCTATTATTATTCTGATTGTAAGAACAATATATGGTCCTTGAAAACAAAGTCAGTATGCAGAAAGGTACAAAAGAATAATAATTAGAAATCCTCTGAAACACTACTCTGAGAAATACCTGTTATCACTTTGGCATCCCTCTTCTAGATGGACTAGTGGTTGGCAAACTTCTTCTATTTATAGGACCAGATAGTAACCATTTCAGGCTTGGTAGGCCATAAAGTCTCTGCTGCAACTCTGCCATAGAAACACAAAATTGTCTAGATAATACATTAACCAATGTATATGGCTGTTTCAACAAAATTTCATTTACAAAACAAGTAACAGGCTGTAGTCTGCCCAACCTATTTTTGTTGTTTGTTTGTTTGAAACAGAGTTTCACTCTGTGGTACAGGCTGGAGTGTAGCAGTGCAATCTCAGTTCACTGTGACCTCCACCTCCCTAGCCAAGCCATCCTCCCACCTCAGCCTCCCAAGTAGCTGAAACTACAGGCACAAACAACCACACCCAGATAATTTTTGTATTTGTTATAGAGACAGGGTTTCGCCATGTTTCCCAGGCTGGTCTCGAACTCCCAACCTCAGGTGATCCACCCACCTCAGCCTGGGATAACAGGCATGAGCCACCGCGCCCAGCCTTGTTTGTTTTTAGACAGAGTCTCACTCTGTTACCCAGGCTGTACCCTATTTTCTACACGTCTCTGTGTCTAAGCTCACCAAACCCATCCATACAGTGTTACCTAAAAGGGCTCATGCATGCTCCCTGTACAGTTCCCATGAACTTAGTTCACCACCTGGCCTTAGGTGGGCCAAGGTATTGTTGAGCTCTGAAGACAGATACAGCTGGGGACATGGCTGAGCTGGCCATGACTGGCAGAGGAGCAGCTCCAGGGCCACTCTATTTTCCCAGGGCTTTCTGACCACCCAGGGCAGCCGGAACCTGCGGGCCGCCCGTGCCCTCGAGCACACATTTGCCCCCGTGACTGATGGGGCCATCTCCACATTGCTGGGTCTGCTCATGCTTGCTGGTTCCCACTTTGACTTCATTGTAAGGTAGGGAGGGCTCGGGGCGGGGAGGCAGGGCTCAGGGCAGGCCTGGGCTGACTCCCCCCGCCCCCAGGTACTTCTTTGCGGCACTGACGGTGCTCACGCTCCTGGGCCTCCTCCATGGACTTGTGCTGCTGCCTGTGCTGCTGTCCATCCTGGGCCCGCCACCAGAGGTGACCACACCCTCGGCACCATCCCTCTGCTCCCAGCCCAGGGGATGGGGTAGGGACAGGCAAGGGAAGGGACAGAGCCCTGTGACCCACAGACAGGTGCCTCCCCAACAAGTGCCACCAGCTGAAGGTGGCGGCCTCCTTCTTTCCCCAGACACCATGTTCCTGCCCCTCAGCCCTCCTGGTTTCTTCATGGGACCCACCTTAGCCTTTTAGGATCCAGAGCAAGGTGCAGGGTTTGCCCCAGGCCTCAACGTCCTGTCACCTGCCAGCTCTCATATCCTGCTGGAGACCAACAAGGACCCCCGCTTCCCAACAGTCATGATGATCCCCAGGGAGATGCTGAAGGGGACGGGAGCCCCAGGGGCCCGTGTGCTTACTGTGGCTGGTGTCTCCCCACAGGTGATACAGATATACAAGGAAAGCCCAGAGGTCCTGAGTCCACCAGCTCCACAGGGAGGCGGGCTTAGGTGGGGGCCATCCCCCTCCCTGCCCCAGAGCTTTGCCAGAGTGACTACCTCCATGACCGTGGCCATCCACCCACCCCCCCTGCCTGGTGCCTACATCCATTCAGCCTCTGATGAGCATCCTTGGTCCCCTGCTGCCACCAGCTCTGGCAACCTCAGTTCCAGGGGACCAGGTCCAGCCACTGGGTGAAAAGAGCAGCTGAAGCACAGAGACCGTATGTGGGCCACGTGGGGTCACCGGGAAGCACTGGATCAGGTGTTAGATGCAGGATGGACCCCTGGAGGGCCTTGCTGCTGCTACACCCCCTCTCCCGACCCAGCTGTCATGGGCCTCCCTGATATCCATACAGAACAGCCAGCACCTTGCACACCCAGGCCTGTGTGAGCCTATGTCTGTGTCACTTGAGAGTGAAAGCCAGCACTTAAGGCTGCAGTGCAGCCATGTCCCCTTTCCCACCCCACACCGCTGCCCGCTCAGCTGACCAAGCCTGAGAGACCCTCCAGCACCCTTCCTCAGTCCTGGCCCCACCGCCTGGTGACTCCTGGGCAGGCTCTTCATATCCCTGCCCACCTCCTACCACGTCCATTATTTATATGAAAATGTCTATTTTTGTAGTGTACATAGATGTTAGCTATGTTGAAAGTTTTATTTTTTAAAGAATGAAATATATTCTATGTGAACTCATCTCAAATGACTTCAGTGCTTTTTTTTTGGACAGTGGGGAGTTTGCAAGTGAACATTCGCTATTGGAAGGGGCTTTGGTGCCAGGACCTGAGGTATTAGCTTCTCTAGTTCTGGGTGGAAAAGACCCCAGATTCTGGATTTTTGTCATATACTTGGTAACATCATCTGGATTAAGTGCTTAGTATACAAAACGATAACAAACTTTGTTGGTGTGAAATCCTACTGGGTTCAATCTGGAGACCGGGAGCAGGAAAAAAAAGCCCCACCATGTGGCTTTCCAAGCCACCATATTCCAGCCCGCCCACCTCTGCAGACTCACCTCCATCTACCTGCTTCACCCGCACGGGAAATGGCAAGGCGGAGGGGCAAGGCCATGCAGCAGCTGGAAGGTGAGGTGGAGGCAGATCAGGAAAGCGGTCAGTTGAAGCAGAGAGAGGGCAACAGGGTCTGGGGAGCTTCTCAGGAGGTTTGTGGACCGAGGGAAAGGAGCCAGTTCCCAGAGCAACCTCCAAGGCAAAGGCCTCTGCAAGTTGGTGGTTGGCCTGACAGCCGAGAGGCATCTTTGGCCAGTCAGCCAGTGGATCAGTTGCGGCAACTGCCCAGAAACGAAGTGCTAGCAGCTAGTGAGGACACAATTTAAGCTGTTTGTTCCGTGAAGGTTGAACAGCCCCATTGAGCACAGGCCTTGAAGAGTGGCCACAGCCCTGGAATACAGCACAGAGCCTCACCCAGAGGTGTGGGGAGGTTTGCAACTGCCCTTTCCCAGCCATAGCTTAGGACCCATAGTCTAGTTCGCATAGACCCTGGGCTCCAATCACCCACTCACCAGGAATGATCCCACCCCACCAACAATGCCTTCTCACATCCCACCCCACCTGGACAAAGGCCAGGAAATCATGTTCTGACCAAAAGATACAAAAAAAAGGAAACGCCTATTGCAATTGAATCCACACTAACATGCCTAAAAAGCTCAAGAGAAGCGGGTAGCTGGCAGAGAACCTACAGTAGGGGGTGCAACCAGCAGGCCCAAGGGAGGGAGGCTGGATTTGGGTCCAGCAGTGTTTGGGTCACCAAGGAGGGCCTTCTAGGCGGAGCAGAGAGAGCTCACCAGGTTAGAATAGTGCAAAGGGCTTCAGCCCTCTGTGCCACTTACCAGCGGAGTAACCCTGGGCAAGTTAGCCAGCCTCACTAAGCCTCCTCATCTTCATCTTCCCAGGCCCGAGGAGATCTAGCCTGTGCCTCCCACCCTAGCACCCCTTCATCAGACACACGGAGCGCCACTGTCTGGACAGGCTGAACTGGTCTTCGGGTCCATAATTTCTCATACGCCATTCCCTCTGCCTAGAACACTTTCCCACATCCCCTTGACGTGACTTCTTATCACCCTTCGAGGTGAAATGGATCGGATGCCATCTCCTCCAGGAGAGATAGTGTCGTGCCTCCTGTGAGTTCCCACTGCCCCTGAGTGTCTGTGCCCGTCTGTTTCCCCGTCCCTCTCCCTAAGCCCGGAGGCTTACTGCGGGTAAGGACGGCGGGACAGGACCTTAACCCCTGGGACAAACACCAGCTCCGCAAGGGACTCGGCACCCACGGGGTGCGGGTCCCAGGAGGACCAGCAGAGAGGAGAATAGGAGAGCAAAGGAGACCACTGATCCGCGGGTCCCCAGGGTGCCGCCCCGGAGACCCAGTCCCTGTGGTGCGGAACAGCCCGGAGTCGCCTGTGATTTGCATACCCATGGTGCACCACGAAAAGATCCCCTCACGATGCTTGCACTCCCTCCGTGCGGGCGTTTCCGCACTATTTTAGGGCATGATCCCTCTTACACACATCTTTGTGCATAAACCATATGCAGGGAGTGCGTACCACGCAAGCATCCAACAACCATAAGTGTGTTAAGTGTTAGCTCTCCCCGCGAGGTTCGTAAGCCAAGGTTACTAGCATACTCTGGTTTCTCTTCAAATCGTATAAATCTTTCGCCTTTTACTAAAGATTTCCGTGGAGAGAAACACTTTTGAGTCTTACATCAAATTTTTTGTAGGCCTTGTGTTACGCGAGGCTAAATTTTTTAGTGTTGAAAATTAGACTATGGTTAATCAACTGATAAAATCTAGTTTTTGCCATGCGTCTCGAAGACTACACGGTTGTGATAATGCAAGTCTGTAATATCAATTGTTCAAAAGACTACTGCAGGAAAGTCTCATGAATCCCAGAACGGAGGTTGCAATGATCCGAGATCACTCCACTGCACTCCAGCCAGGGCGACGGAGACCCCGTCTCAAATAAAAGCAAAAAAGTAGACGTTTGCGTGACACCTGGTTTTGAGCTGCATTTGGGGTTTTATTGGCTTGTGCAGTGTGTAGTAAGACTGGCTTCTATTGTTTATTTTTCGCGTTTCTGTTGCATTTCGTTGCAGATTTAAAAGATAAACAGTGGAAGGCACTTTCAAGTCGTCCGGTCATTAATTAAGCCTTAGTTAGTGTGGCTAGAGGTTCAGGAACGGCATATCTCACCAACCAAACTCCTTGTTCTATCCCCAGAGATAGGAGCTGGTTTGGTGTGACTCTTCCAGACTGATTTTTTTTTCCCCAACTCGACTGCGAATCCAAACACAGTTTATGTGGTGAAGATACAAGGTTCCTTCTCCTACAAAGCTGTTTTTTTGTTTGTTTGGTTGGTTTTTTTTTTTTTTTTTTTTTTGTGAGATAGAGTCTGTCTCCCAGGCTGGAGTGCAGTGGCACAATCTCGGCTTACTACAACCTCCGCCTCTCGGATTCAAGCGATTCTCCTGCCTCACCCTCCCGAGTACCTGGGACTACAGGAGTGCTCCACCATACCCAACTAATTTTTGTATTTTTAGTAGAGACGGCGTTTCACCATTTTGGCCAGGCTGGTCTCAAACTCCTGACCTCAGGTAATTCGCCCGCCTCGGCCTTCCAAAGTGTTGGGATTACAGGCATAAGCCAACGCGCCCGGCCCCTATGGAGCTTTTCTAATGGAACCAAACACAAAAAAAATTGAATAAATAACATAAATCCCAGATGAATAATATCTCAGTGAGAAGTGTCCTGTAGAAAGAGAATTTTGATAGAATGGTCTACCTCCTTCCTATTCCCTCTCCATAAGGCAGCTCATCTACTTCCATGGCTTTAAGTAAATGCCATCTGATAGCTAGTGACCCCCCAGTTTACAGCCATCAGCTGGTCCTGTTGACTCCCTTCCATCAGCTGGTCCTGTTGACTCCCTTCCATCAGCTGGTCCTGTTGATACCTTCAAAGCTTATGCTTCATCCAACCACATTTTACCACCTCCACTGCTGCCATCCTGGTCCAAGATCTCTTGCTGGATAATTGCAATGGCCCCTAACCATTCTCCCTAGACGACTCTTCTACCTCGCTCTTGCTCTTCTTTATCCCAGTCCTCCACATAACAGCCAAACTTTTTTTTTCCCCTGACAGGGTCTTGCTGGAGTGCAGTGGCACAATATCAGTTCACTGCAAACTTCACCTCCCAGATTCAAGCAATTCTCTCACCTCAGCCTCCCAAGTAGCTGGGACTGCAGGCGCATGCCACCACACTGGCTAATTTTTGTATTTTTTTTTTTTTTTTTTTTTGAGACGGAGTCTCGCTTTGTCGCCCAGGCTGGAGTGCAGTGGCCGGATCTCAGCTCACTGCAAGCTCCGCCTCCCGGGTTTACGCCATTCTCCTGCCTCAGCCTCCTGAGTAGCTGGGACTACAGGCGCCCGCCACATCGCCCGGCTAATTTTTTTTTTTATTAGTAGAGACAGGGTTTCACCGTGTTAGCCAGGATGGTCTCGATCTCCTGACCTCGTGATCCGCCCGTCTCGGCCTCCCAAAGTGCTGGGATTACAGGCTTGAGCCACCGCGCCCGGCCTAATTTTTGTATTTTTTGTAGAGATGAGATTTCGCCATGTTGCCCAAGCTGGTATCAAACTCCCGGACTCAAGTGATTCACCCACCTCACCCTCCCAAAGTGCTGGGATTACCACACAGGAGCCACTATGCCCAGCCGAAATTATTCTTTTAAAGTAAATCTGATCACACATTATTGTCCTGCACAAAACCCTCCAATGCCTTTCCCCATGACACATGGCTCCCTGCAGATCTCTCATCAAATGTTATCTCATCAGAGGTCTACAATCACTGCCCTGTATAAAATAGTCCCACTCCCACCACATAGCTATTTTTTAACCAAAACAGGTGCTTTTCTTCATAGCACAAACTACTCCCTGAATAGATCATACATTTCTTTACTTGTTTACTGCATGTTTCTCCTCTTAGAATGTTAGCTCCATGAGGCAAAGACTTGACTTGTTCTCTGATGTATTTATTCCATGACCCTAAATCAATGTCTAGTGTGTGGGCACTCAGTGAATAGTTGGGGAACAAATGAATGAATATGTTTCTAAACACATATACAGAATTTAATCTGTAATACTACAATTCTAAGTATTTTATAAAATTAATTTCATCTTCCTAAAAACTCCACTAAATAGGTTCCATTACCTCCATTTTATAAACAAGGAAACTGAGGCAAAGAAAGGTTAATCACAAAGACAATATGTGGCGGAGCTGGGATTCATAGGCAAGCATTCTGGCTCCAGGAGACACGCTCTTAATCATTATGCTACCTTTTTTCTTTTAACAAGAGGAATCATGCTGTAATTGGTCTATTCTGTCCTTTTTTTCACCAAAGATCATGGATTTTTAAAATATTATAGGAATATACCATAGTTAACATAACTAGTCCTCTGGTAATGGACATATAGATGATTTTCAATTTCCACTATCCAACCAATGCTGTCATGACATGGTACTACTGAGTAAGCACATTTTCTGTCTTGAGAGATAATGCTAAATAACTATTTTTAATCCCTGTGCAATATATATACACACACGTGTGTGTGTATATATACATATATATACATATATATATATATATATATATTTTTTTTTTTTTTTTTTTTTTGAGACAGTCTCACTCTGTTGCCCAGGCTGAGTGCAGTGGCACAATCTCAGCTCACTGCAACCTCCGCCTCCCAGATTCAAGCAATTCTCGTGCCTCAGCCTCCCAAGTAGCTGGAATTACAGGCATGTGCCACCACACCTGGCTAGTTTTTTGTGTTTTAGAGACAGGGTTTTGCCATGTTGCCCAGGCTGATCCCAAACTCCTGAGCTCAGGCGATCCACCCACCTTGGCCCCCCAAAGTTCTAGGATTACAGGTGGGAGCCACAGTGCCTGGCCTCCTCCTGTACGGCATATTTTTGTATGAAGTCCCTGAGACAGAAATCTAACTTTATTTTCTTCTAAATAGTCAACTGTCTCTCATTTTAGATTGACAGTATCTTGCTTTGCAGCACCTTTAAAACTCTTTATGGAATAAAGTGGCATTTAAATGAGGAAATAGGCTGGGTGTGGTGGTGCTTCATGTAATCCCAGCACTTTGGGAGGACAGAGTGGGACGATGCTTGAGCCCAGGAGTTTGAGACCAGCCTGGACAACGTAGGGAGACCTCATCTCTACAAAAAGAAGAAAAAAAATTAGCCGAATGTGATGGAACATGCCTGTAGTCCCAGCTGTTAGGCAGGCTGAAGTGGGAGGATCGCTTGAGCCCAGGAGGCTGAGGCTGCAGTGAGCTGAGATCACACCACTGCACTCTAGCCTGGGTGAGAATAAGGTTGTGTCATAAATAAATAAATAAATAAATAAATAAATAAATAAAATCATTTACTTAACATTTACGTAACACTGTTTATCTGACAGAGACTGAGGAAGCAGAAACCAGTAAGACACCACTCCAGGCCCCAGGGATCTTTCTTGAGGGAGATTCACATCCTCGGGAAAACAAGATGTATGGTGAATGAAGAAGGTGGCAGAGGGGTCTGCAGTAACTGAGTAAGTATGGAGCTAGAGGCCGGGTGCGGTGGCTCAAGCCTGTAATCCTAGCACTTTGGGAGGCCAAGACGGATGGATCACGAGGTCAGGAGATCGAGACCATCCTGGCTAACACGGTGAAACCCCGTCTCTACTTAAAAATACAAAAAACTAGCCGGGCGACGTGGCGGGTGCCTGTAGTCCCAGCTACTCGGGAGGCTGAGGCAGGAGAATGGCGTAAACCCGGAAGGCGGAGCTTGCAGTGAGCTGAGATCCGGCCACTGCACTCCAGCCTGGGTGGCAGAGCAAGACTCTGTCTCAAAAAAAAAAAAAAAAAAAAAAAAAAAAAAAAAAAAAAAAGGTATGGAGCTAGAGGACTAATACCTCCAGGATAAGTGAATTTATGCAAAGATCGTATTTGAGAGAAGAGGTGAGGAACCACTCACTAGTAGTTTTGAGTGCCCTGAAAGTGAAATAGATTGAATTTTGTCCTGGAGGTCAATGGGATGTTCCAGGACTTAAGTCCCATAGGACTGACAATCAAAGACTGGTCTGGTTGCACTGTGGGAAATGGATTGAGGGGGCGCTGGAGTGAAGGCAGGAAGGCTGTGAGACGTGTCAGACAGGACAGGTTGAACCTGGGGCTGTGAGAACTGAACCAACTGGAAAGGTCTCCTACAAGGTAAAAGAGACCTAAGGCAGGTGTGAGGAAGAGGGATAAGGCAAGGATGAGATCCAGATTTCTGGCGTGTGCACCCACGGAAATGAGAAACACGATGAGGTAAAGCTGGGGAAAGCTGGGGAGATCAATTTCACACCGAGCCTGTGGTGTCTGAGGGGCATTCAGGGAGCGATCTCCAGTGGGGCAGGAATGTAATGAAAGAAGGAGCTGAAGCCGGGCGCAGTGGCTCACACCTGTAATCCCAGCACTTTGGGAGGCTGAGGCCAGCGGATCACATGAAGTCAGGAGATCCAAACCAGCTGGCCAACATGGTGAAACCCCGTCTCTACTAAAAACACAAAAATCAGCAGGGCATTGTGGTGCACGTCTGTAATCCCAGCTACTCAGGAGGCTGAGGCACAAGAATCGCTTGAATCAGGGAGGCAGAGGTTGAAGTGAGCCGAAATCGCACCACTACACTGCAGCATCGCAACAGAGCAAGACTGTCTCAAAAAAAAGGAAAGAGAGGCAGAGGGAGAGAGAGAGAGAGGGAGAGAGGGAGAGGGAGCGAGGGAGCGAGGGAGAGGGAGAGAGAGCGAGAGAGGGAGAGAGAGAGAGAGAGAAGAAAAGAAAGGAAGAAAAAGAAAGAAAGGAAAGAAGAAAGAAAGAAAGAGAGACAGAAAGAAAGAAAGAAAGACAGACAGACAGACAGAAAGAAAGAAAGAAAGAAAGAAAGAAAGAAAGAAAGAAAGAAAAGAAAAGAAAAGAAAAGAAAAGAAAAGAAAAGAAAAGAAAAGAAAGAAAGAAAGAAAAAAAAAAAAAAAAAAAGAGGGAGTCGGCCGGGCGCGGTGGCTCAAGCCTGTAATCCCAGCACTTTGGGAGGCCGAGGCGGGCGGATCACGAGGTCAGGAGATCGAGACCATCCTGGCTAACACGGTGAAACCCCGTCCCTACTAAAAATACAAAAAAACTAGCCGGGCGAGGTGGCGGGCGCCTGTAGTCCCAGCTACTCGGGAGGCTGAGGCAGGAGAATGGCGTGAACCTGGGAGGCGGAGCTTGCAGTGAGCTAAGATCCGGCCACTGCACTCCAGCCTGGGCAGCAGAGCGAGACTCCGTCTCAAAAAAAAAAAAAAAAAAAAAAAAAAAAAAAAAAAAAGAGGGAGTTGAGCTGAACAGATAGATATGTGGGAGTCATCAGAATAGACTAGTAGAGGACAATGCCCAGGGGCAGGGCGTAGAGTGAGAGCGTGGAGCGACGGAAATCCTCGTTTTCGAGTTTCGCCCCCCGCAGAGAGGCCCAGCCCAAGCCCTGCCCGACCCTGCCCCGACCCACCTCGCCCACTCGGGTTTGACCCCGCACAAGAGGCTGCGCGTGGCAGACAACGATTCTTCCGGCGCCCGGCTCACTGGGCACGCTGGGAACGGAAGCCCGCTCCAAACGCCGAGCACTTCGGGAGCTGTAGTTTGGGGCAGACTCGACTGGGCGGGTCCGAGGCTCCCCGTGAGTCCCGGCGTTGGATCATTTAAAGGACAGGTCCAGAAAGCGGTGATGCTCCCGGGGCAGGGTGCCTCTCCGGCGGCGACACGGGGCGCCCCGGGCCTCATCCCCTCTCCGCAGGGCATGGCATTTCCACGCCTCCACAATCTGCTCCACCTGCACAGCAAGGCCGGTCAGTGCGCAGTCCCGCGGTGGCCCCTCGCCCCGAGGACCGGGCCGCTCCTGCCCCCTCCCAGAGCCCTGTACCCCCTGCTGAGTGGAGCTGGGCCGGTTCCCCGCGTCCGCACCGGGATGAGTGGTTCCTGCCGGTTCTGCTCTTCCAGGGCGCTCAGCTCCGCCGGGGCCAGCAAGGCTAGTCTCAGCTCTTTCACCACCGGGGCCGCCACCTCGGCCACCGGCCTCTCCAGCACTGCCTGCGAACGCCAGCCCTGAGTCGGGCACCTGTCCTGCCACCCGCTCGCTGGGCTCGTGGCCCGCACCTCCTTCCATGCCCTTGCGCTCCCCCAGCCCCACTCACCGCGCCCACGCGCGCCCAGCTCCGGGCCGCGCGGACCAGTTCAGCCTCGTCCACGCAGAGTTTGTCGCTGCGGAGTAGGGGCAGCAGCGCGGCCGCTGACAGCTCCAGGAAGCCTTGGGACCTGAGGGCCTCCTGCAAGCCGGCAAATGGGTCAGGGAGGAGCAGAATGCGGTGCGTGGGGTAAGGAGTATGAAGGGAGCAGTACCTGGCTGTGGGCCTCTATGAAAGCCACGCAGCGCTCCTGCAGCGGCCCCAGGCCAAAGGTTACGGCCACCTGCGAGCAGAATGAGGGAGATCAGGTTGGAGACTGGAGAGGCCGTGTAGCCCAACCTGCTCACTGGGACCCACCACTGCAAGCCTGACCCTAGCCCTAGCTGGGGAGGCTGACAGGGCCCTCGGCCTTCCAGGAAACTAGACCCAGCGAAAGCCTGGTACACACACACACATACACACACACATATACGTGGACTCACTGTACAACCTGCTCTTCCCTACAGGAGACCACCCCGTGGCCTTCAAACCCCACCTGGGGCCTAGGCTTGGCCTTTTTTTTTTTTTTTTTTTTTTTTTTTTTGAGACGGAGTCTGGCTCTGCTGCCCAGGCTGGAGTGCAGTGGCCAGATCTCAGCTCACTGCAAGCTCCGCCTCCCGGGTTCACGCCATTCTCCTGCCTCAGCCTCTGGAGTAGCTGGGACTACAGGCGCCCGCCACCTCGCCCGGCTAGTTTTTTGTTTTTTTTTTTAGTAGAGACGGGGTTTCACCGTGTTAGCCAGGATGGTCTCGATCTCCTGACCTCGTGATCCGCCCGCCTCGGCCTCCCAAAGTGCTGGGATTACAGGCTTGAGCCACTGCGCCCGGGTTTGTTTTTTGTTTTTTGTTTTTTTTTTTTGAGACGGAGTCTCACTCTGTCACCCAGGCTGGAGTGTGCAGTGGCGTGATCTCAGCTCACTGCAACCTCTGCCTCTCAGGTTCAAGCAATTCTCCTGCCTCAGCCTCCAGAGTAGCTGGGAGCATGCCAGTACACCCGGCTAATTTTTTGTATATTTAATAGAAATGGGGTTTCACTGTTTTAGCCAGGATGGTCTCAATCTCCTGACCTCTTGATTCACCCACCTCGGCCTCCGAAAGTGCTGGGATTACAGGTGTGAGTCATCGTGCCTGACCCAACTTGGCTTCTAAAGTCTATAGCCACCCTTCCCCTACCCCAAGTCCAGCTGAGAACCATTCCCCAGCCCTGATAGAGAGAAGACCAGCGAAGACCTCCAGCCCCTTCAACACCTACTCCTGCACCTGACCCTGATGATATACCCAGGATCCCACATATCTAGGCACAGAATTCATCCTGTAAACCTCCTTGGAGCACCGCCACCACCACCATGTACCCAAGTTATTTCAAGGCCAGACACAGCAGGCCCAGGCTCCCAGCACCTGGGAGCCCATTTCCACACACACAGCCAAAGTCCTCCCATGCCTGTCCAGCAGCACCCACCTGCAGGGCCTCACAAACCAACTCCACATCCAGCACCTTCACCACAAACTGCAGGCACAGCTGGGAACAGAAATGAATGTGGGCTGTGTGGCGGTGTCCCTGCTCCAAGGCACTAGTTCCACCCCAGAAGCAGTGCGCAGGCTTGGATTGGTGAGTCACCCAGCAGCCCCAGACCCCATCCTGACCTCCCAGGCCAAGGGAGGCAGGGAATGGCTAGAGCCTGAGACAGCAGGCTCACAGGAACTGGAGACTAGCAAAACCAAGCCCAGCCACCCACCTTCTAGCACATTTGCCACTAAGCAAGACCAGATAAAAGCCATGCAAACTTCTCCCCTTCTTTCAGGATGCTTATCTTCCTCCACTTGTTCCCTTCCTGACTCAAGGATACTTCTATTTTTAGCAGAAACTTGAATTTCATCCGTGACATCTCTCATCTCTTGACTGCTACACTCGCCTCCTGAATGGACTAACGAGTCCTCTCCACCTCTTTCAATCCCTTCTCCCCTGAGCTTCCAATTCTTCACTCCCTTATGGGAAACCTTCAGTGAATCTCCACTGCCCTCTGCTTAAAAGAAGTCCAAAAGCTTAAGGGCCCTACATGAATCAGGCCCTGGTGTCCTCTGCAGTCTCATCTTGCCCTCTCCTCACAGTCCAGACACACCAAATGTCTCACTGGCTCCTTTGGTGCCTCTGTGACTAGAATGCCATCTTCCCACTTCCCCTAGGAACAAAATCCTATTTGTTCTACCAGATCCAACACATATGTTTTCTCCTCCAGGAAGTCTTCTCCTCTCCCTAGTGGTGGGACTGGAGAGGCCCCCCCATACAGTCTCCGCACCATTCACGCTTCTCTGTCACTTTTTTTTTTTTTTTTTTTTTTGAGACGGAGTCTCGCTCTGTCGCCCAGGCTGGAGTGCAGTGGCCGGATCTCAGCTCACTGCAAGCTCCACCTCCTGGGTTTAGGCCATTCTCCTGCCTCAGCCTCCCGAGTAGCTGGGACTACAGGCGCCTGCCACGTCGCCCGGCTAGTTTTTTGTATTTTTTAGGAGAGACGGGGTTTCACCGTGTTAGCCAGGATGGTCTCGATCTCCTGACCTCATGATCCGCCCGTCTCGGCCTCCCAAAGTGCTGGGATTACAGGCTTGAGCCACCGCGCCCGGCCTTTTTTTTTTTGAGAGCAACTCTTGATCTGCCACGCAGGCTGGAATGCAGTGGTGCGATCTCAGCTTACTGCAACCAGGTTCAAGCGATTCTTGTGCCTCAGCCTCCCAAGTAGCTGGAATTACAGGTGTATGCTACCACACCTGGCTAATTTTTGTGCCTTTAGTAGAGAAGGGGTGTCACCATGTTGCCCAGGCTGGTCTGGAGCTTCTGGGCTCAAGCGATCCACCTGCTTCAGCCTCCCAAAGTGCTGGGATTACAGGCATGAGCCACCGTGCCCGGCCTCTATCACACTTCTTATGCCACCCAGATAAGTGTTTTCATGTGTCTGTCTCCTCTCCCTCTCTGGAGAACAGGGATCAAGGCTGATATCTTTGTATCTACAGCACCAGCCATAATCACTCCCTCTTGGCCACACACACACAGGGCAGGCATGCATGGATCCTTTTGCACACAGGCACACATACATGCCCTCCTTACACGGGAGAGACATACATACTTCTCTCTGTGTGGGCACACGTTCCTCTCCAGGCCACAGTGTGTGTGAGGCAGGGCGGGAAGTGAGCCGGTGAGAAGCAAGGGAAATGAGACATGGACCTGGCACACAAACCCACCTCTCTCAGTTCCTCCAGCCCATATTCCACAGCCGCTGTCAGCACTTCTAGCACCTGTAGAGTGGGTGGTGGGGGGAGTGGAAGGGAGTTTCCCCTGCCCTATGCCCACAGTGTAATGGGCAAACTCTTGCCTCTGGCACCCACCGCCTCTCCCACCCAGGACCCTGGTCAGCAGGCTCACAGAGTGACGGTGAAGCTTGACACTGTTGGTATATAGGAACTCCAGCACTGCCAGGAAGGCCTCAGTTGGCACAGTGCTTAGCACCACAGGACTAGGCACCCCGGGGCCTGGCTCTGTGCCCAGAAGTCGCTGGAAGAAGTTGCATCTACAGGCCAACAAGCACCGATGGGCAAATACCTCCTGCTGTTCTTGACCGACCACGAAGCGAACATCACTGTGGGAGAGAGGCAGAGAGCCAGCGGAGAGGAGGCCAGCACCTGGAGTGCAACTTGGGCTGTGCCTTTGCCCACTCTGGGTCTTAGTTTCCCATCCAGAATGTAAGAGACAGGGCTTGGTCCCTCCAGCAGAAGGTCTGGGACCCAAAGCCCTGAGTTCTAGTCCCAGCTCCACCTGGTGACTTCCTATCTTTGAATCTCAGGTTTCTCACCCATGAAATGGGACAATAATCCTAAACCTCAGGTCGCAGAGGAGGTGACTATGCTTGATTACTGAGGGGCATCTGGACTAACAGAAGCACGGTTGATCCCACCTTCCCCTCTCCTCCCCAGCCTGAGTCTTGGGGGAAGGGAAGCTTCTTTTGGCTCCTCCTCCACCAGCTGCAAACTCAGCTTTTTTCAGCCCTCCTCCAGACAGGCGGGTGTGGGGGCGTGGGGCACAGAGTGTGCACTCACTGCAAACAGACACAGCAGTGATGCACCATCATGAGCCAGACCACAGTTTCCATCTTCATGATCACTTCCGGCCCCAGCTCTGGGCCTCTAAACAAGGCAGGGGATAGGAGGCAGATGAGGCTGGAGGCTCCTAGAGCCTCTTAGTCCCAGGTCCAAAGCCTGGGGGGTTCACATTACCCAGACCAGACTGTGACCCCGAAGAAGCAAGGTGATGGAAGTCACCACCCTTTGGGGAAGAGCTCAGATCTGAGACCATGAGGACAGAGAGCTTCATTCTAGCTCTCCTGAGCAGCCCGGCCTCCTGTAAACTCTACCCCTGGTTTCAGACACCACTGGCATCCTGGCCAGCAGGGAGCAGCCAGCACTCCCGAGGCTTCCTGTCAGGGACTATGGCTCAATCCCTCGAGCTCTGTTCTTCTTGTGAAGCCTCAATTCCCAGAACAGGTCATCTGTTCCTTTTCTTCGAGCAGGGAGGCCTCAATACCAAGCTGAGTGAATGGAGGGAGGAGAGGAATCATGACCCACCGTCTCTCAGGATCCCAGGGCCTGAGAATCATTCTCTTCTGCCAGGAGCCCAAAGTCCAAAGAAGGAAGGGCTTTGCCTGAGCTCACACAGCAGCTCCAGGTTCTAGCCCCCAGGACCCTGCCAGCCTTGCCTCTGGCCCTCAGGGTCTCACAGACACTGAGTGACCGGTAGCCATGTTCCACATTTGACTTCCCCACAGCGTGAGTTCACCAGGGAGGACGGCCAAGTTCTAATTCCCAGCCTCTTCTCACCAGGGCCTCCTTAGAGTCCTGGGGCCCTCAGAGCTAGCTAAGGAAAACCCGCAGGCAGGGCCCACCCCTCACCTGTATCGTGGGTTGTTGACGAGGCTTCGGAGTGCTGCGGAAAAAGGTTCAGCTTTCCCATGCACGACCAGTCCCAGGGGCTCCATGGGTGAGAAGGGGTGGGGGTGGAGGAGGGAGCCTAGGAGGCCTGGCCAGGTCCTAGAGCTGGTGAGGCTAGCAAGGCCCGAGAGGGAGAAGCAGGGACTTGGGAGGCCTGTTTGCTGAGAAGCTGAAGTTTAGGAGTAGAGCAGGAGAGGCCCAAGCTACTGAAGGCATCAGGGGCCAGACGCTCAGGGACAGGAACAGACACAGGGAGGGGACCAGGAGAAGCTGAGGCTGGAGTGGCCTATGGTCCTGGGAAGAGGGTGGCTGGCTGGCGGCGGCGAAAGAGGCCCTGGCTGGGAGTCTGCCCAGGCAGCCGCCGGGTGGGAAGCCTGTGGGTTTCCATGGAAACTGGAGCTGGCCTGAGAAGAGACTCCACCCATCTCCCAGGCAGGCCCAGGGAAAACTTCAGCCCTTAGAGGGGCATTAAGCGCCGTATGAGGGTCTTAGCCCCCGGAAGCCGAGCCTGCCCTAGGTTCAGAGTTCAAACTCCTTACCCTCGTAACCCGTCCCTCCTCCACAGGCACACAGGGTCAGGATCTGCTTAGCCAGGCCTGGGAATCCCCCACTCAACAGGGAAAATCCTCGCCCCCATAGATGGGTCAGGGCCCAGACCTGGCTTGTTTGGGAGGGGACAGTCCCATCCCTGCCAGAGGGGGAGTCACATGAGTTGTCAGCTCTGGCAGAGGTGTCACAGCCTCTGCCATCTCTGAAATGCAACATTGGGGAAATCTAGGTACTAGGGCACACAAGAGGTGTAGCCAGCTGGGGACAAGCCCCAGGACACTTGGGTCAGCAAGGGTCACGAGGCTGGACTCGGTGTTCACTGCCGAGTCACTGCCACTTTGTAAGGCCTGGTTCCTACCAGCTGAGCCAATGGACCTCCCCTCCCCCGCACATAGCCCTGAACTGAGGAAGTCATCCAAGCCCCACCCTAACTCTGCGCCGGGAGCGGAAATGTTTGTCCTTGTCGAGGCTGACTGACGGGGAGACAACAGAGCCATGACGTGTTCCTTCCTGTGGGCCCAGACCCTGGATTCCTGAGCCACCGCCCCCGCAGCCTCAAGATCTCCCCCTATCCTAGGCCTCTGTGACTTGTTCATAATGGCCAGTCTCCACAAGGGGAGAAAACGGGCCCTGGCTCAAGCGCCCTGGGGCAGGACGAAGCCTTTCTGACCACAGCCTCGCTCTACATCTGCCCCTCTGTCGCCTGCGCTTAGGAAGTTTGCCTCTGAGCTGCAAGACCCTGTCGGCCGCTCTCCCTGATGACCCCACGCTCAGCACATGCTCACAGTAACAGGGCTCTCAGGTTAAGCCAGAGCCGGACTGGAGGGAGGGATCCTTGGAGGGAGAAGTGTTTGCTCCAGCAACCATGGCAACTCCACAACACAGGTCCTTCCCCTCCCACTTGCCCTTCAGGCCAGTGGGGCCAGGGCTGTGGAGCCTGACAGAACTCAGAAGCGAAAGCCTGCAGGTGACTCAGGTGCCTGAGGGAGTTTCGGGAGCAGAGGGCGGCCATCCCAGAACTGATTCTGGAGGAAGTGGGATCAGAGGCCAAAGGCAGAAGGCGGAAGGGGCTTCACAAGTCGTCTGCCCTCAGCCTGGGCCAGGTGTAGGGGAGATCTTTGTGCCAGCCACTCTAGAGTAGATCTGGGTGGAAGATGACTGGATTCAACACCCCCAGGGCTGGAAGGATCTGTGGGGTTGAAAGAGGTGATCTGTCAGTCTTTCCTGGTTAGGGGTTGGAGGCACTGCCTCCATGGTCCAGGCTGAGGCAGAGGCCTGCTTCTCCTTCCAGAGAAGTAGGGTGGCAGGGAGAAATGGCAGTCTCTAAGACTCTGAGCGTACCTGGCTAACCTCCATAGTGCCCAGAGAAGGAGCTCAGCAGGCAGGGACTAGCCCAGGATCCCAGTCCCAGCAGCCTCCTGTCCCTTGCTCATGTGTCTAACAACCTTTAACCTTCTCAGCACCTAGGAACCCAGGCAGCCTGGTACTATCTGATCCACTTGTTCTAAAACACAGGTAAGAAGGGAGTAGAAGGTAAAAACCCTTGACATCACTGAGCAAGAGGCTGGGGTGGGTAGACAGATGCCCAGTGAAGGTCACCCTGAGTGTAGGTCCTCTAGCCAGCAGGTCCATGGCCAGCAGGCCTCTGCCCCCGGGACGCCAGGAGGAGGAGAATGCCAAAGACTACGGGCCGAAACCCTCACCAGTGCAGCCCCGAGGCCGCCTGCCCAGCATTGATGAGGCGCGACCGGCAGGTCCAGGTCCTGGCCCGGCCTCTCGCCGGGGCTCCATGCTGGGCCTGGCCGCGTCCTTCTCCCGTCGCAACTCGCTGGCCGGGCCAGGCGCGGGTCCTGGGGGTCGGCAGCCATCCCTGGGCCAGGTGCCCCCTCTGGGCTCACGGGTCAGCTTCTCAGGGTTGCCTCTGGCGCCCGCCCGTCGGGTGGCGCCCTCCTACCGCGCGGAGCCGGTGCCCGGGGAGCGCTGGGAGGCTGCGCGCGCACAGCGTGCCCTGGAGGCGGCACTGTCCGCAGGGCTGCGCGACGCGTGCTACTCCAGCGCCGAGGCCGCGCGGCTGGTGCAGGAGCTCTGCGAGCAGGTGCACGTTCGCCTGCGCGAGCTCAGCCTGCCGCGCTACAAGCTGGTGTGCAGCGTGGTGCTGGGGCCGCGCGCGGGCCAGGGCGTTCACGTGGTCAGCCGCGCGCTCTGGGACGTGGCGCGCGACGGGCTGGCCTCGGTCTCTTACACCAACACCTCGCTCTTCGCGGTGGCCACGGTCCACGGGCTCTACTGCGAGTGAGGGGGAGTCCAATTCTGCAAAATTGTTTATTATCCTAGGAGGAGGCCCCCCTGGGGCTCACATCCCAATAAATAAGTGTCTGACAATAAATAAAAGTGGTCCATAAATAACGCCCCCTAGCTGGGAGCTAAGGCTCAGGCTTATCTTGGAGAGGGGGTAGGAGCCAGCGAAGACAAGCTGCCCCCAACTCCAGTAAAGCTGGTCCCTGATTCCCTGGGGGATTCGGCCCAAAGCCCCCAGTGAGGCACCAAAGGAAGGGGGAGGGCCACAAAGGCAAGGGCCAGAGCCTTACAGGCACAGGCCTCAGGCCTCAGGGCTTGGGTCCTAGGCTGGGCTGCGGTCCCGGAGCAGGCGCAGAGCATAGCGGAGTCGCTGCCGCAGGTCTGGAGAGCAGCCCAGCTGCCGAAGGTGGGAAGCGAGGTAAGTACAAGCACTACGATTTCGGGCTACAAAAGTCACAAGGAGGGGCTCCCAGCCACTGAGAATCAGCTTGGTGTGATCCCCGTAGAAGTTCACCTGCACACAGGAGCATGACAGTGGTCAGGACCTAGGCTGCGGGCCCAGCTTTCTCCCCAGCACCCTGGGCCTCCCAGACCTTCCCGGAAACTCCTGGATAGGCTCTTACCTGGACAGTGCCATCACTAAACAGCATGAGGAGAGCCTGATCCGTCTTGACCCACTGCAGCAGCAAGGGTGGAGCAGGTACCTCTACCTCTTCCACACTGGGCAGATCTCCACCCTGGGAGCAGGATCGGAGCAGGTCACTGATCCAGCGTGAGACAGCCCCCTCCCCATTCGTGTATGCCTTATCCTCTAGCTTTGAGCACCCCCACCACCACCAAGGGGGAATCAGAGAGATCAGGATAGGTTAGTTTTCAATGTACCACAGCCCCAGCCCTCACACCTTCATGAGGTGCTGCTCCATGTAGGAGGTGAAGTACCGCAGGATACCCAGCTGAGGCTGCAGGGCCCGGGGCACAGCACCCACGGAGAAGGAGAAGTGCTTTGTGCTGGTGGGGTTGTAGTGCACAGTCCTAGAATGGGGAGGCAGAGGTCAGAGGGAGCCCTGCACCAATGCCCCTCCCCTGAGAAACCCAGACCCCTGAGCCCAGGAGCACACAGGAGGGTGTGGCACTGCTGGGTTAGTGGCCTGAATACAAGGCACCCCATACCAGCACTTACTTTCTGTTAGCTGACAGGGCCATATGTGTGCCATCGTTGAAGAGCACAGCCACACGGCGGCTGGACAGTTGATACCCAAAGCCGAACTTATTGGAGTAGTCAACCCACTTGCTGACCCACACCAAAGGCTCTGGCTGGGCCAGCGGGGCTGGGTTCTGTTCCGCTGTCATGGTAAAGGAGGGAGTCAGGACCTGCTCCTGGCTCCCAGGAGCAGAACTCCCAGCCACAGAACTCCCACCACAGCAGCATGTACCAGACCCCAGCCTTACCTGGGGGCATGAAGGCCACACAGTTTCTCAGCGCACAGAGGGCTGACTCTACTACTGTGGCCACAGTCAGACCTTCTTCAAATCCTGAAGGAGACAGGGCACGGAGATTTAGGAATTAGCACCCCAGGACCCAGGCCAGGCCCCTCTGCCCACTCCTTCCCTCTGGTCCCTGATCTCAGCTCCAGCAACCTCTGGCACCTCTCATCCTCCCTGGCTCCTCACCATCTCCACTGCTTGCCAGTGTCCCACGGGGTGAGCTGTCCTCAGGTGCTGTCTCTACCAGGCTGACAGGGGCTGGGCCAGAAGCTGCTGGAGCCTGGAGGGTTGGGCAGGAAAAGGGAGTGAGACAGGCCCCAAAATCCAAACCCTTGAGTCCATGGCCCAGCCCTGCCCTGGCTCCCAGGGCACCCCAGGTCAGCCCCGCCAGGCTGGTGACACACAGCCAATTAGGCCACCACGAGGTTGGATGCTTCAGCAGCCTTTTATCCTGGGCTTCCCTCAGCTGCTAGGGTGGGGGTGAGTCAGGGGAACAGTGTCCACGTGAGCGCCTCACCTCTGGCCTGGCATCCTGATGGCCAACCGACGTGCGCATGAGGCCGCTTACCAAACAGGAGACCTCGTCCCTCTCCTGGGCATGATTCTTACCTGGGGGTGAAGGATGATACCATCCTCAGTATCCTGCCCAGCCTCTCCACTTCCCACAGGGATGACACAGAGATTGGCCTCCCCAAGTGCCTGTACTGCACATGCTCTCCCCAGGAGTTGCCAGGCGCCCACACTCACACACCCGAGACAAATGTGACAAGCTGCTCTGCTGCTCTGCCCCCTCAACTCACTGACACCCCAGACTCACTCTTGTTCTTCTTTCTGCCAAAGAGGCTCTTGGTAACTTTGGCAAACAGACTCCTAGCCGGGTTGGGGGGTGTCAGGTCTGGGACTGTCACGCAGCTGCTGATAGGGAGTCGATCGGGGGTGTAGCCCTAGGGAGGGGAGCCGTGTGAACAGAGAAGAGAGGCTCCAGGGGCCCTGTCACCTGCACCCTTTCAATCCCTGGGAATACGCAGATGGACTTAGAGGTCCGGGGAGCCACAGACCTTGGTAAAGAAGTCATGGCGCAGGATCTGGTCAATAGAGGGGCGGTCTCGGGGGGAGGCCCGAAGGATGGCAGCCAGGAGCTGCCGAGCAGGCAGTGAGAGGCTGGCAGGTAGCGTGTAGTGAACCTGCTTGATGCAGCGGTACGTCTCCTTCAGGTCAGCTGTCTCAAAGGGAGGGCTCCCGCAGAGCAGCGTGTACCTATAGGGCAGGGCCAAGGGGTCAGGAGTAAAGTGGAGGGGATACCCCACCCACACACCCACCACCTGTCTGCTGCCAAACCTGGACCCTGCGACTCACATGACACAGCCCAGTGACCACACATCCGCCTCGGGCCCGTGGCCCTGTCTCAGTAGCACTTCTGGAGCCACATAGTTGGGGGTGCCACAGATGGTCCTGAAAGAGGGTGGGGAGGAGGAGAAAAGGCTGAGACTCAGCCCAGCAGCCCCCCCACCCCTTCCCCCACTGTGAGTCCAGACAAAGCAGCTGCCTGTCACCAAAGGCCAGAGGACTCCTGCTTGTCCTGGGACAATGGATGCCAGGGATGGCAGCTGAGTCCCCGCCCACCCGCCTGGCCCAGCTGCTCAGCTGCTCTTCATGACAGGGGGAGGGCCTGACCCCCAGCCCAGTCCCCTCCTCCAGGGTCAACACAGAGAGTCCACAGCTGATCCCTTCCCCCTTCCTGCACTCCTGTCTGTCAGACAGTCATCAGGCTGTCACCTCCCACGGTTTGTGCCACACACACACCAACACCAGCTGTCACAACCCCCATAAACACTTATCTGCCACATATGCTGTCTGTGTCACACACACAAAGTACGATGGCCACAGTAGGGTCTTCTTACACCCAGTGTCATATCCTACCATTCCCACACTCTCAGTCTGTCTCTCACACACACACACGCTGCCTGTAACCTTCCCCCATCCACACGAAGGGTAAGTCGTATGCCTCCAAGAATCTGTACACCCCCATCTGTCTCAGGGACTCAGGGTCACCTACCCTATCTGTGTCACACACCTATAGGATCCTACCCCTCTCCACTGGTCCCGGTAACACAGGCTGCCACCTCCACCTTCACACATGCATAAGCAGACCCTCATCCCTTCCCATTTATCTCATGCACACATCAAGCAGTCACCTTGCCTCCCACATACATATGCACTGTCTGTCACGCATGTCATCTGTATCACACACAGGCTCCTTTCCTCAAAACTCACTTCTTCCTCTGCTCCGGAGGCTCCAACCGGGCTGCCAGCCCAAAATCCCCCACCTTCAGTTCCATGTTCTCAGTGATGAAAAAATTTCCTAGATGGGGAAAGAGAGGTGTGTCAGATTCTTTCCTTCCTTCCTCCCTCCCTCCCCAACCTCCCATCCTCCAGGCTCAGGAGTCTCACCCAACTTGAGGTCCCGGTGCAAGATGCCGCGCTGGTGCAAGTACTTGAGGCCGGAAAGGATCTGCCGCAGGTAGTAGCGCACTTCTGGCTCCAACAGGGTGTGCCGGGCCTTCCAGATGTGGGCCAGGGACTGCAAAGAGCCACTGCCTCAGCCCCTGGTGAGCCCTCCCTCCCCCTCCCCCTCCATCTGTGCTCCCTGAAGAAGAAACAGGGCCCGAGCTTTGGGTCTTAAGACTCTCTTCTCTCCCTCACCCTCATCCCTGCGGATATCACCATCTTTCACCTTTCGACTGCAGAGCTCCAGGAAAATGTAGATGTTGTCAGCGTCCTCAAAGTGGTGCGAAAAACGCACGATGTGGCGGTGTTGCAGGTCTCGGTGCAGCTCAATCTCATTTAGGATCTGCGATGAGGGCGCGGGGTCGTCATCCTTCCATGGTTCCCATGCCACCGTCCCCACCCCACCCCTCGCCCGCTGAGCCTGGACCTACCTTCTCACGCTGATGCGGCTTGGCGACGCGGCTCTGCGGGATGACTTTGACAGCATAGGCGCTGCCAGTCTCTGTGTCAGTGGCCTCGTAGCAGCGGGCGAAGCCCCCCTGTGAAGAGGGGGCGTCAGGCTGGGTGTTCCAGGGGGGCCGAGTCTGGCCCGCCGGCGTCCCCGCGTTGGGGGTCAAGTGCCCACGCCCGGCTTGGTGCCAGAAATGAGGCCGGCCGAGACCCCCACCTCCACCATCACCACCCCGCGAACGTCCCCCGGCCCACCTTGCCCAACAAGCGGCCTTTGAAGTAGGTGCGGCCGCTGCGCGGGTCCGTGATGAGGCGCCCGGGGTCTGACGTTGGTAGCCCGGCCAGCATCTCCAGCTCAGGTCCGGGCAAGGCACTCGGAGGCGGCCCGGGCCCGGCCGGGGGAGCGGGCTCGGCGGCCGCACGCTGGAAGGGGCGCGGGGACGGGAAACTGGTGGCGGGCTCCATGCGGTCGGCGCGTCGCAGCGCGGGCCCGGCTTCTTCTCGGTTCCGCCCGGCCCCGGCCGCGCGTGGCGCTGCCTGTATTTGCTACGCTGCGCTCGCGCCCGGGGGAGCCCAGCGTTTTTATCAATGAACGCCTGCCCCCTCCCCGGCGTCTCGTCACCAAGAGTCCCGCCCCCTTCCTGGCAGCGAGTCGAGGAGAGGCCCCTCCCATTCCCGGCCTTACATCACCCAGAAGCTCCTCCCCCACCCAACGCACTGCCAGGCCTCGCCTCCTGGCTGCGCCCCGGGGCGCAGCCCGGCAGCTAGTCACCATGCAGGTGCGACCAGGCCGCCGGGGCCAGCTGATCTCCTGTCCGCTTCTCAGCCCTCCTTGGCCACTGCGAGTCCCGCTCATTGGGGGCCTCTTTCTTTCCCCATCCTTCGGGGCGCGTGCTGAAGGCCGAGTGGGGCCCGGGCATCTGGGGGTGTCCCCCGAGCAACTAGATAGATCAGCGTTCCAGCCAGCAGCGGAGAGGCAGGGGCGGCGCTCGCTTTTCCCCGGGCGTGTCACCCGACACTCCCCTTTCAGTGTGCCGGACAGCCTGTGTCGCTCGCCCTCGCTCGGGGCCCGGCCCAGTGCTGCCCTCTTTAGGGCCTGGAAGGAAGGCACAGTCTCGCGCCTGGCTTGCCTGGCCTGAGGGCTGCCTTGCCAGGTTTAGGAGTCAAGCAGAGACTGGAATTTCAAGGCTTTTACCATGCTCCAGGCCACATCTTCCGCTACCCACTTCTACACTCTTGAGGGGCAGATTTCGGGTTCCTGCGGGGTCCCCAATTCCCTTCCTCTGAAAATACCCGCGGGCCTGGGTCAGCAGCCAGAAGGCCAGAGAGTGAATGGGAATTGGATTTTCTTTTTTCTTTTATTTTTTTTTTGAGACGGAGTCTCACTGTATCGCCCAGGCTGGAGTGCAGTGGCGCAATCTCCGCTCACTGCAAGCTCTGCCGCCTCCCAGGTTCACGCCATTCTCCTGGCTCAGCCTCCCTAGAAGCTGGGACTACAGGTGCCCGCCACCACGCCCGGCTAATTTTTTTGTATTTTTAGTAGAGATGGGGTTTCACGTGTTCACCAGGATGGTCTCGATCTCCTGACCTCGTGATTCGCCCGCCTCGGCCTCCCAAAGTGCTGGGTTTACAGGCGTGAGCCACCGCGCCCGGCCCTTTTTTTTTTTTTTTTTTTTTTGAGACGGAGTTTCGCTCTTGTTGCCCAGGCTGGAGTGCAATGGCGCGATCTTGACTCACCCCAAACTCTGCCTCTCAAGTTCAAGCGATTCTCCTGCCTCAGCCTCCGGAGCAGCTGGGATTACAGGCGTGCGCCATCACACCCGGCTAATTTTTTTTTTTTTTTTTTTTTTTTTTTTTTTTTTTTTTTTTTTTTTTTTTTTTTAAGTAGAGGCAGGGTTTCTCCACGTTGGTCAGACTGATCTGGAACTCCCAGCCTCAGGTGATCTGCCCACCTCAGCCTCCCATTGTTGGAATTACAGGCGTGAGCCACCGCTCCTGGCCGGGAATTGAATTTTCTCAAATGCTAGACACGGGCAATTGGGCAGCTAGTCTCTGGACCATGTGGACCCCTAGACCCCTGCGCAATGCCGTAGACAGAGGCCCAAGACCACAGGTCTCCTGGCCTTGTCTCTCACCTCCCTGCCCTCCCTCTGCACCAGCCAATCAATTACCATGCCATTCCTCAAAAGATTTATTGAGAGCATCTGCTAAGTGCTGGACACTATCTCAAATAAAACTAATCAAGCTTGCAGCCCTCATTTAGTTTACATTCTGCTTGATGGAAACAGACAATAGGCAAGCAGATAAACAAGGTAATTGCAGGCTGTGAAAAGTGCTCTGGAGGAAGAATAAACAGAAGAGCTAACGAAGAGTCTACTTTAGAAAGAGTAGCCAGGAAAGTCAACAAATATTTGCTGAGTACCTGATTCCTGTCAATTTTATCTCCCAAATAGCTCTGATATCTATCCCCTTGGCTCTATCTTCCCTCACACCCTGGCCTGGGCCACAGTCTCTCTTGTCAGGATGATTGCCACAGCTCCTTGCTGCTCCCCTGGCCTTTGGTCTCATGCCCATTTCATCCCCCTCCATATGCTGTTACAGGGATCCCACCCAATCCCTCATCAGACCCATGAGCGCCAACTTCTCCAACCTTGTCCTTCATGACCACTGAAGGGAGACCCAGGACAGTCTCAGATGTGGAGAAACACTAGTAGCCAAAATGACTGAGGGCGAGTGGGGGATAGGGATGGGCAGGAAGACCCTAAGTGTCTGCTCAAGTGTCTGGTCTTTATCCTTACAGGTCAGCAATCTTCCAGGGGGAGATGGTGGTGGGGCTAGAAAGGACAAATCCCTAGGTTAATGGATCTGAGGCATTTAGAGAGTCAAAGGGCATATTCAATTTTGCAATGTTATTTATTTTGTTTTGTTTTGTTTGTTTTTTGAGACGGAGTCTTGCTCTGTTGCCCAGACTGGAGTGCAGTGACGCAATCTCTGCTCACTGCAACCTCCGCCTCTTGGTTTCAAGCGATTCTCCTGCCCCAGCCTCCAGAGTAGCCTGGATTACAGGCTCGTGCCACCATGTCCAGCTAATTTTTGTATTTTTTAGTAGAGACAGGGTTTCACCATATTGGCCAGGCTGGCCTTGAACTCCTGACCTTGTGATCCATCCACCTCAGCCCTTCCAAAGTGCTGGGATTACAGGTGTGAGCCACTGTGCCTGGCCCAAAATTCATATATATATATATATATATATATATATATATATATATATATATATATATTTTGAGACAGAGTCTCAAAAAAAGCGATTCAAGAATCACTTGAACCCAGGAGAGGGAGGTTGCAGTAAGCTGAGATCGCGACACTACATTCCAGTCTGGCAACAGAGGGAGACTCTGTCTAAAATAATAATAATAATAATAAAATAAATAAATTTTGGGGCCGTGCAGTGGTGGCTCATGCCTGTAATCCCAGCACTTTGGGAGGCTGAGACAGGCAGATCACTTGAGTCCAGGAGTTTGAGACCAGCCTGGGAAACACAGTAAAACCCTCTTCTCTACTAAAAAAAAAATACAAAAATTGGGCCAGTCACAGTGGCTCTCACCTGTAATCCCAGCACTTTGGGAGGCAGGCGGATCACCTGAGGCCAGGAGTTCAAAACCAGCCTGACCAACATGGTGAAACCCCATCTCTACTAATAATACAAAAATTAGCCTGGTGTGGTGGCACCCACCTGTAATCCCAGCTACTCTGGAGGCTGAGGCAGGAGAATCGCTTGAACCCAGGAGGCAGCATGCCACTGCACTCCAGCCTGAGTGTGACAGAGTGAGACTCTGTCTTAAAAAAAAAAAAATACAAAATTTATCAGGGCCTGCTGGCTCACGCCTGTAGTCCCAGTTACTCGGGAGGTTGAGGCATGAGACTCACTTGAACCCAGGAGGTGGAGGTTGCATTGAACTGAGATCACACCACTGCACTCCAGCCTGGGTGACAGATGGAGATTCTGTCTCCAAAACAAAACAAAAATTAGCTGGGGTGTGGTGGTGCACGCCTGTAATCCCAGCTACTTGGGAGGCTGAGGTGGGAGAATCCCTTGAGCCCTGGAGGTCTAGGCTACAGTGAGTCATGATCATGCTGCTGCACTCCAGCCTGAGCAACAGAGAGCTTGTCTCAAATATATATATAGGGCTGGGTGCGGTGGCTGATGCCTGTAATCCCAGTACTGGGAGGCCAAGGTGGGCAGATCACCTGAGGTCAGGAATTCGAGACCAGGCTGGCCAATGTGGTAAAACCCTGTCTCCACTAAAATACAAAAATTAGCCAGGCATAATGACAGGTGCCTGTAATCCTAGCTACTCGGGAGGCTGAGACAGGAGAATTGCTTGGACTCGGGAGACGGAGGTTGCAGTAAGCCGAGATCGCGCCACTGCACTCCAGCCTGGGTGGCTGAGCGAGACTCTGTCTCAAAAAAAAAAAAAAAAAGTATATATATATGAATTTTGGAAGGGGGCACAGTTCTGCCCATAATGGCCTCTTAATTATATCACCAAGTCTAGCAAGATCTAACACACTCTGTTTTTTTTGTTTTTTGACGCCAGGTTTCACTTTGCGGCCCAGGCTGGAGTGCAGTGGCATAATCATGGCTCCCTGAAGCCTCCACCTCCCTGGCTCAGGCAATCCTCCCAACTCAGCCTCCCAAGTAGCTGGGACTACAGCTGGTGCATGCCACCACACCCAGCTAATTTTTTTTTTTTTGAAACAGAGTCTTGCTCTGTCACCTAGGCTGGAGTGCAGTGATGCAGTGACAGGATGGCAGGTCACTGCAACCTCCACCTCCTAGGTTCAAGCAATTCTCCTGCTTCAGCCTCCCGAGTAGCTGGGATTACAGGCATGCACCACCACACCCAGCGAACTTTTTTTTTTTTTTTTAGACAGAGTCTCACACTGTTGCCCAGGCTGGAGTGCAGTGACACAATCTCAGCTCATTGCAACCTCCGCCTCCCGGGTTCAAGAGATTCTTGTGCCTCAGCCTCCCAAGTGGCTGAGGTTACAGGCCCCCTCCACCACGCCTGGCTAATTTTTGTATTTTTGGTAGAGATGGAGTTTCACCATGTTGGTAAGGCTGGTCTTGAACTACTGACCTCAAGTGATCCGCCTGCCTAGGCTTCCCAATGTACTGGGATTACAGGCATGAGCCACTGCGCCAGGCCAGTTGTCCATTTTTTCAACAAACGTTTTCTTGAGAAGCCTCTATGTGTCAGGTCCTATGCTGCACCCTGGAGTGACCTGTAGGTAGGACAACAACACTGGACTGCAATTAGTGCTATAGTGGTGAAGACAGACAGGTTATGGGGGTGGCCTATGGGAGCCCAGAGGTGGGATCACACCCAGTTTGGGGAATGCACATAGGCTGAAATTTCTAAGTTGAAACCTGAGAGCTGAGGAGGAGTTAGCCAGGAACAGGATGGACAGGAGGAGAAAGTATTCCAGAAGAGGAACCCTGTGCTCCTTGAGGCCTGGAGTGAGAGCTGTTGGTCCTTGGAAAAACTGAAAGTTTAGAGTAGCTGGAGGAAAGGGGGAAGGGTGACTGGAACAATCCAGGGGCCAGACCTCCAAAGGCTTTGCAATGTGTGTGGAGTAGTGAAGGTCTACTTGCTCCTTCCCCAATTTGCCAAGTTCCCAAGCTGCCCTAAGCTTTGAACCTGGTGAGTTCAGGTGAAGTCTGACAATATAGCCAGGCAGTGGGTCTGGGAAGTGGGAAGGAGGGGGCTAGGACAGGCTCCTTGGGGGAGAAAGCTGATTTGCCCTCGTGGCCTGGTTCCCTAGAGCCTCCTCCCCAAAGCTGAGGAGCTCCTGCCAAGCACATACGTGCTGAGCCTAAGACTGGGTTCCCTTCTCCTCCCAGGCTGGGATTTAAGGTTGAGCTCAGGCTGTCTGATCCATGGCCATGTAACCTCTCTAACCTCTGCCACACAGGACCCTGGCAGGGTCCACCACTCAGGCACAAAATGAAATCCCATCTGGCCTTTCTTGCTGTTGTCTTGTGGCTCCCTCAACCCAGGCTGGGGCTGTGAGCTTATTCTCTTGTCTTCTTGTTCTCTCTGTCTTTTGTTGTTGTTTGTTTAGATGGAGTCTCACTCTGTCACCCAGGCTGGAGTGCAGGCGGTGCAATCACAGCTCACTGCAGCCTCAACCTCCTGGCTCAAGCGATCCTCCCACCTCAGCCTCCAAGTAGCTGGGACTAGAGGCATGCGCCACCACACCTGGCTAATTTTTTGTATTTTTTGTAGAGACAGGGTTTTGCCATGTTGTCCAGGCTGGTCTCGAATTCCTGGACTCAAGTGATCCTGCCTTGGCCTCCCAAAGTGCTGGGATTACAGGCATGAGCCACCATGCTTGGGCCAGAATCTCTTGAGTGTCATGTCACAGAGGTCAACGGAGTAGGGTCAAGAATGAGAGATGCAAGGTAAGGTTAGGACTTGGGAAGGGCTATTGACTTCAGCAATAAGGAGATGGCAGGTGTCCTTGGTGGGTGCAGAGGTGGAAGGGATAAAGGCAACCTGAAATAAGAGATGTGCTGATAGCCACAGTAGCACTTCCCACTTACCTGGTGCCATTGTGAGCACTTTATACTATTTTTTTTTTTTTTTTTTTGAGACGGAGTCTCGCTCTGCCGCCCAGGCTGGAGTGCAGTGGCTGGATCTCAGCTCACTGCAAGCTCCGCCTCCCGGGTTTACGCCATTCTCCTGCCTCAGCCTCCCGAGTAGCTGGGACTACAGGCGCCCGCCACCTCGCCCGGCTAGTTTTTTTGTATTTTTTAGTAGAGACGGGGTTTCACCGTGTTAGCCAGGATGGTCTTGATCTCCTGACCTCATGATCCACCCGTCTCGGCCTCCCAAAGTGCTGGGATTACAGGCTTGCGCCACCGCGCCCGGCCGCACCTTATACTATTAACTCACCTAATATTCACAACCACTCCATCCGATAGGCATTATCATCCACATGTCCCCATGGGGAATTTTTTTTTTTTTTTTTTTTTTTTTGAGATGGAGTCTTGCTCTGTTGCCCAGGCTGGAGTGCAATGGCATGATCAGGGCTCACTGTAACCTCCACCTCCCAGATTCAAGTGATTCTCCCACCTCAACCTTCTGAGTAGCTGGGATTACTGGCACCTGCCATCAAGCCCAGCTAATTTTTGTATTTTTAGTAGTGACAGGATTTTGCCATGTTGGTCAGGCTGGTCTCACTCCTGACCTCAAGTGATCCACCTGCCTTGGCCTCCCAAAGTGCTGGGATTACAGGCATGAGCTACTGCACTCAGCCTCTCATGGGGAATTTAAAAGGTTCAATGGCTTTCTCAAGGTCACAAAGCTTGGTGACTTTGGTGGCCATGGTGAAGCATGGACTTGGGAACCTGGGCAGTGTGGCTCCAGAATCCATTTCACTGCCAAGCTATACAACCACCTCTCAGTTGTGAGGAGGGGACAGAGGAATGGGTGGGCAGGACCAATAGGGAGGGAGAGGCAGAGCTGGAGGATAAGGAAAGGTGGGGCAGGTGATTTATGGGCTGAGTGGTTCCCTCTCCTGCACCATAAACAAAGGGACTGGTCAGCAGCAGAGAAGGGAGATAAGGTGATTCAGGAGGTAGGGACTGGGTGGACCTGGGGACCACCCTCTTCCTCTGGCAGAGGCTTCAGGTCATGCACTTTTATCCTGGGCTCTGTGGGAAATTCACAGTCCACAGGGCTGGGAACAAGCAGAGGTGTGAGGGCCACAGGTGCGGGTGGGGTGCAGGACTGAAATGCAGCCAGCTGGTCTTCCTGCGGTAGAGCTGTCAGGGAGACACAGCCTGAGCTCTTGCACTCCCAGGACCTGGCTTTCCAAGTCCTAGAACATCTTTAAGTGGTAAGCAGCCCAGATGCTCTAGGAAAGCCACAGATCACAGCATGGGAATGAACTGCCTGGCCATGATGCCTGAGGCCCAGGAGCTGGTATCTCACCCTCCCCAGGTCAGGTCCTAGACACACACACATTCATTCTCTCTCTCTCTCTCTCTCTGTCTTGTTCTTTCCTTATATTGACATCTCACATGGGAGACCTGGAAGGAGAATGTAACTCCAGTCAGGCCATGAGTAGTTTTCCACATCTTGCCTCATCTGGGAAATCTCACAAAATAGCAGGGGTGGGCTGGGCGACCAGATGTCTTTCATCTTAAAAGGGAAGAGAGAAATGGAGAACAAAAGAGTGGGTGGAGGGAGGTGAGAAGGAGAGAAGGATGAGAAGAAAGAAAGAAAAAGAAGCTTGCTTGGTTTCGGGTTTTCCTCCCCAACTTTTTCTTTTCTTTTTTTTTTTTTTTTTTTTTTTTTTTTGCTATTTTGTTTTGTTTTGTTTTGAGACAGGGTCTCACTCTGTCACCCAAGCTGGAGTGCAATGGCTGTATCATGGCTTACTGCAGCCTCAAACTCCTGGGCTCAAGTGATCCTCCCACCTCAGCCTCTTAAGTGTCTGGACTCTAGGCGCACACCACCACACCCAGCTAATTTTAAACAATTTTTTGTAGAGACAGGTCACACTATGTTGCCCAGGCTGGTCCCAAACTCCTGGGCTTAAGTGATCCTCCCACCTCAGCCCCCCAAAGTGTCAGGATTTTAGGCATGAGCCACTGTAATCTAGCTTTACCTAGATGGATCAGATTCAAAACTTCTCAGGCGTCTCACAGGCTAGAGGGGAGATCTCCCTGTGAACAGATCATAGACCACTGTGATTAACTGCTGCAAGAGAGAAAACCCAGAGGGTTTTGAGGAGTAACCTGGGAAAGATCATGAAAGGCTTCCTAGAGGGTGCTCTGAGCCGCACCTTGAAGGAACAGTTACAAATGAGCTAGGCATATACACCTACTATGCACTCACAAAAATTAAAATAAAAAAAATTAAAAATGAGCTAGGCAGAGGCTGGTGATGAGGGTAGAGGTGGGTAAGGCTCAGAGGGCCTTGTGTATCCAACTTAAAAACCAGGATCCAGCACTGTTTGGTCTGGGGCAGGTTAGCAGGACGTGAGGAAAAGGTCTCTGCCTCCTCATTTCTCAAGGACTGTCTGGCTTGGAAGGCTTGGGAGGCAAGAGTGGACCAGTAGTAGGAAACCAAAGAGAACAGATTCAAATTTTCATAGTAACAGCAGCCCAAGCCAATCACCCACAGTGCTCTAGGCTGTAGGCATTGTTCCTGTGAATACTCAAAATTGCCCCATGAGGTTAGGCATTCTTGATCCTGCTTTGCAGAGGAGGAAACTGAGGTTCAGAGAGATAGGTAACTTGCACAGTTACAGAGAGCTGGGATTCAGACCCAGGTTTGTCCAGCTCCCAAGCCTGTGCTCCTAATCACCTCTCTGTGCTTCTTCTCTTTTTTTTTTTTTTTTTTTTTTTTTTGAGACAGAGTCTCGCTCTGCCGCCCAGGCTGGAGTGCAGTGGCCGGATCTCAGCTCACTGCAAGCTCCGCCTCCTGGGTTCACGCCATTCTCCTGCCTCAGCCTCCCGAGTAGCTGGGACTACAGGTGCCCGCCAGGTCGCCCGGCTAGTTTTTTGTATTTTTAGTAGAGACGGGGTTTCACCATGTTAGCCAGGATGGTCTTCATCTCCTGACCTCGTGATCCGCCCATCTCGGCCTCCCAAAGTGCTGGGATTACAGGCTTGAGCCACCGCGCCCGGCCTTGTGCTTCTTCTCTTTAGGAAACTTGCAGAAGAGAACCAGCTCACGGTGCGGGGGGAGGAGCTTCCCAAAGCAAGACAGAGGCAGGACCACTCCTCTTGGGATTTTTCAGTATTCACTTACCTCAGCACTGGGACGGTAAGTGAGCTGCCAGTTCTCTTCCATTTTGAGGTTCTATTTCTTTGTTCTTTTCTTTCTTTCTTTTTTTTTTTGAGACAAAGTTTCACTCTTGTTGCCCAGGCTGGAGTGCAATGGCATTATCTCAGCTCACTGCAATCTTTGCCTCCCGAGTTCAAGCAATTCTCCTGTCTCAGCTCCCAAGTAGCTGGGATTACAGGCTTGTGCCACCATGCTTAGCTAATTTTGTATTTTTCGTAGAGATGGGGTTTCTCCATGTTGGTCAGGCTGATCTCAAACTCCCGACCTCAGGTGATCTGCCTGCCTCCGCCTCCCGAAGTGCTGGGATTACAGGTATGAGCCACAGTGCCCAGCCTTTTTTTTTTTTTTTTGGAGACAGAGTCTCGCTCTGTCACCCAAGCTGGAGTGCAGTGGCACGAACTCACAATCTCAGCTCACTGCAACCTCTCCCTCCTGGGTTCAAGGGATTCTCCCATTGAGATTCTCTTTCTTTCTCTCTTTCTCTCTCTCTTTCTTTTCTCTTTTTTCTTTTTCCCCAGGCCGCAGTGCAGTGGCACGAGCTCGACTCATTGCAACCTGCGCCTCCCCAGGTTCAAGCAATTCTCCTGCGTCAGCCTCCCACGTACCTGGAACTACAGGTTCGTGCCACCACGCCCAGCTAATTTTTCTATTTTTAGTAGAGACAGGGTTTCACCATGTTGGGCCAGGCTAGTCTCGAACTCCTGACCTCAAGTGATCCGACTGCCTTAAGGCTGCCCAAAGTGCTAGGATTACAGGCGTGAGCCACCTTGCCTGGCGGTTCTATTTCTATCCGTGCCTTAGGTATTACTTCCTCTGTTTGTTAGATGAAGAAATTGAGGCCCAGAGGTGAAAGTGGTCACTCAAATCCTGGGCACCCCTAGGAGTCAGGATGTTGGACACAGGGCTTAACGGGGCCTGCACTCCTAGGCCTGAGCTTCCAGATCTGTGGCTGTCAGCCCCATGGCATGGACGGGGAAGAGCCTGACCAAGACCTCCAGACCCTGTACAAGAAGCCTGGGAGTGTGGCCAGTGCACAGGATGGGTCCTGGAGCTCATGCCCTTGCTAGACCACTTCCAGCCTTGGAAGTCCATCAGCCCTAGCTTTGAATCCTGCCTCCAACATGTTCTAGCTGTATGGCCGACTGCGAGCAAGTCATTTACCTCTTGGAGCCTCATCTGTGAAATGTGGATGATTGATTCCCTACCTTATGGGGCTGTGATGAGGATTTCATGAGAGGATGACCTAGTAGTGCCCTTGGCATGGTGCCTGTCACTTAGTCAGTGCTCTGTGATCAGCAGCTGGTATTATTATAACAATTTATCATGCATCTGTCTTCCCACCTGAAACGTGGGACAATAACCCCTGTCACACTGGCTTGAAGGACATGGTGTCATCTGTGTGAGCGGTGGGGTCAGTATAGGTGGCAATTCTGTCACTCAAAGGCCAGCCCAGCCCTACAGGCGTAGAGAGACACACCCAGTTCCCAGCACCAGGGGAAGCTGGATGACAGCTTCAATCCATCAATGATAGGCCTTGGTCCAGCCTAACTTTATGGACTGTAGAGGTACTTAAGTCTGTGGGGGGTGAAGTCTAGCCCAGTTCTTCCACACGGGCTGCTGCCCAGACCAGGTAGGCAGGTATGGGATGGGGGTGAGAGTGCTCTGGGCCCTGGTAGTCTAGTTAATCAGCTTCCAGAGCAAGGCCCCAAGGAATAGCAGTGGGTTTGGGCTGGAGCTGCGTCTCTTGTCCACAGCAGTTCAGGATCTGGTTATCCCTAGCCCTGCAGGCTGAAGAGGAGCTTGAGGAAGCCTCATGCATGAAGGGACACAGATCTCAGTTCTACTTTGTCCAGCTCTAGCCTGGCTTTGCCTATGTACTGCTGAGTTCTGCAGGCAGTGGGGTGTGCTTTTCTGCTCTGCAGGCTCCTACCCCTTTTCCACTGATGCAGGGTGAAGGTTGGAGTGTGTGAGATCAGAGTGGAAGGGACGTTGTCTGGGGAACTAAAGGACAGCCCTGGGGGCAACTCTTGTGACCTTCTGCCCCAGGCTCCCAGCACCATGACGGTTTCATATACTCTCAAAGTGGCGGAGGCCCGCTTCGGCGGTTTCTCTGGCCTGCTTCTCCGTTGGAGGGGAAGCATCTACAAGCTCCTCTACAAGGAGTTCCTCCTCTTCGGGGCCTTGTACGCTGTGCTTAGCATCACCTACCGGTAAGGGCAGGGTCTTAGAGCTGGCGGAAGTGGGGAGACTGGGCCACCCACCTCCCTCTAACCCAAGCCTACGCCTGCCTTCCCCAGTCTGCTGCTGACCCAGGAACAGAAGCACGTGTATGCTCAGGTGGCCCGGTACTGCAACCGCTCAGCGGACCTCATCCCCTTGTCCTTTGTATTGGGTAAGGCCCCCTTCTAGTTTTCCCTGTGTCCTCCTTACTGTGTTCCCTGACCTCTGGGTTGGGTTGACAGCTCTGAGGGTCAGAATTACCCAACAGATGGTGTGGTGACGCACCTGCAATCTCAGCTACTTGAGAGGCTGAGGTGAGAGGATCGCTTGAGCCCAGGAGTTCCAGTCCAGTCTGGGCAATGTAGCGAGACTCTGCTTAAAAAAAAAAAAAAAAAAAAAAGAATTACTCAATAGAGTGGCAGAGCCTGCCTGGTCAGCCAGAGCAGGCCCAGCAGGCACAGGAGCTGGGTGCTGGGTCCAGGACTTCCGGAGGGCAGGGCCCTATCACTTGCCGGACCCTCACTTCCAGCAATGCACAAGACATCTGCTGGCCTCACAAGCCCACGCTGGGCACTGGAGGAGAGCTGGACAGAGGTGACAGCCCCTTCCCTACCCTCCTGGGAAGCAGTCTCCTGGCTTTGAATCCCCATTTTCCCTTTGCTGAAGGAAGTTTGCCCTCCTCCCTCCTCCTGGCCTCGCACAGCAGGGTACTGGAGCTGAATGTTTCCTTCCCCCTGCCACGATTCAACTGGCTTGGACGAGGTCCTTTGCTGGGGGAGGCGAGGCACTCTGACCCCCAGGCTCTCCACCCTCCCTTCCTACTCCCTCTACCACGGTGGCCAAGCAGGTTTCTATGTGACTCTCGTGGTGAACCGCTGGTGGTCCCAGTACACAAGCATCCCGCTGCCAGACCAGCTGATGTGCGTCATCTCGGCTAGCGTGCACGGCGTGGACCAGCGGGGCCGCCTGCTGCGCCGCACCCTCATCCGCTACGCGAACCTGGCGTCCGTGCTGGTCCTGCGCTCCGTCAGCACCCGCGTACTCAAGCGCTTCCCCACCATGGAGCACGTGGTGGACGCAGGTGCGCCGCCCGCCGGGAGCCTCTGGGGGCCAGGCGCACGGCTGGATGCAGGTGCCGCCTGGGAAAGTCCTGGGAGCAGGGGCCTCCAGGGAAGGGTCTGGACTGCGGCAGGAATGGGGAACCGCGAGTCCTGGGACCGCCGATAGACGCGAGGGAGGGGAGCCAGACGGCGGAACAGCAGGCCCCCATGGCGGCAGAGGTTGCAACTGCACCCCTGCTGCTTTACCCCCTCAGGTTTCATGTCCCAGGAAGAGAGGAAAAAGTTTGAGAGCCTGAAATCCGACTTCAACAAGTACTGGGTCCCCTGCGTCTGGTTCACCAACCTGGCGGCCCAGGCCCGGAGGGACGGGCGAATCCGTGACGATATCGCTCTCTGTCTACTTTTGGAAGTGAGTGGGCCCCGGACCAGACCCATCTGCCCTCCTCCCTCTAATTTTGAAGAGGAATAATAATTTTAGTACCTAACACTTGTATGGCACCAACTGTGTACCCCGGCCTTTTGGAAGCCCTGTACCCATGTTAACTCATTCATCCCTTACAGCAACTCCTGAGATAGGTACTATCATCCTCCTTGCACAGTTGTGGAAACTGAGGCACAGAGTGGAAAATAAATTTGCCTAAGTTACACAGCTAGTTAGCAGAGCTGAGATTCAAGCACCCCAGCCTAATACACCTCTGAGAGCAGAATGAGAAAAAGCCTCCTGGCCGGGCCCAGGCCTGGTTTGTGCTGGGCACCCCTGTTCCTTCCTCGCTTCTGCTGACTTCCTGTTCCTGCTGTTCCTCCAGGAGCTGAACAAGTACCGAGCCAAATGCAGCATGCTATTCCACTATGACTGGATCAGCATCCCCCTCGTCTACACCCAAGTAACTGCCTCTCCCCTCCCCAGTCCCAGTGCCTACTGTATGTCCTGTGCTGTGTGTGAGATGAGAAGAATTAGAGATGGTACTTGCCTGGCCATTTCAGTCCCCTGAGGCACTGGGTTCATCCTCAAAGCCTTCCACCACCCCCACCAAGGTGACCCTGTCCCCACTGGTACTGCCACACCAGGATATATGTTTGATTGCTTGTCAGACTTCCCATAGATCCTTAGAGGCAGGGGCGGCATTTCTCCCTGTCCCACTGCATCCTGCACTGAGCCTGGCTCTTCCTTCTCCAGGTGGTGACCATAGCCGTCTACTCCTTCTTTGCCCTCTCCCTGGTTGGCCGCCAGTTTGTGGAGCCAGAGGCAGGGGCTGCCAAACCTCAGAAGCTTCTGAAGCCAGGCCAGGAGCCAGCCCCAGCCTTGGGAGACCCAGACATGTATGTGCCTCTCACTACTCTGCTGCAGTTCTTCTTCTATGCTGGCTGGCTCAAGGTGGGCACTGCAGATGGGCATGCCAGCCTGCTCTGTGGAGATGTGGGCACAGGGGCTGCCCCAACTTTGGGGACAAAGAGTGGGGCTCTGAGCTCAGAAAACACTATCTCTGCCACCTATAGGTGGCTGAACAGATCATCAACCCATTTGGTGAGGATGATGATGACTTTGAGACAAACCAGCTCATAGACCGCAACTTGCAGGTGAGCAAGCATCAGGAAGGATCAGGAGTCCAGGGCAGCTCCTGGGCCCCCTCTCCCGGGCAGCTCTCAGCCCGGCCGTGGGAAGGAGAGGAGAGGAGGATCCTTATAACTTGCTGGTGGCCCAGGTGTCCCTGCTATCTGTGGACGAAATGTACCAGAACCTTCCCCCCGCTGAGAAGGACCAGTACTGGGATGAGGACCAGCCGCAGCCACCCTACACTGTGGCCACGGCGGCCGAGTCTCTGCGGCCCTCATTCCTGGGCTCCACCTTCAACCTGCGGTGAGTGGCCTGCGCCGGCGGAGACCGGACCTGACTCGGCACGCGGGTACTCGCTCAGCCTCTGGGGCACCGATGCCTCCGTCCCTCCCCGAGAGCCGACCCCGCGTCCCCGCTCCCGCCCTGTGCCCGGGTTCAGCCCACCCTCCCGCCCGCAGCATGAGCGACGACCCTGAGCAGAGCCTGCAGGTGGAGGCGTCCCCCGGATCGGGTCGGCCCGCGCCCGCCGCGCAGACCCCGTTGCTCGGCCGCTTCCTGGGCGTAGGGGCGCCCTCCCCGGCCATCAGCCTCCGGAACTTCGGCCGCGCGCGAGGGACCCCGCGCCCCCCGCATCTGCTACGCTTCCGGGCCGAGGAGGGCGGCGACCCCGAGGCCGCAGCCCGCATCGAGGAGGAGACGGCGGAGTCCGGGGACGAGGCCCTGGAGCCCTGAGGTCTTGCCTGCCCCCGCCCGGTTCCTCCCACCCACTGCCCCCCGTCCCTCCCGTGCCTGGTCCTGCCAGCCAGCTCTATTAGAGCAGCTTTTCCTGTGTGCCTGGAAGGCCAGAGCATTTAGGGACAGAACTTGAAAGAGAAGATGGCGAGAAGGGCCTGAGCCAGGGCTAGGAATGTGTCCACTTTGGTGGGAGAGAAGGTCGGATGGGCTGTTTGGGGGAGGTGAAGCTAGACAAATAAATGAGCCCAGGCACAGAGGACTAGAGCCCAGGTGCACGGTTAGCTTCACAGCAACAGGGAGCTAGGCCAGTGGTTCTCAAACTTCAGGAAGGATCAGCATCACGGAAGATCTTGTCAAAAGAGTGCCGAGCACCACTCCCAGCATTTCTGGCACATTAGATTTGGGAGGGCGCCCAGTAACTTGCATTTCTAACAAGTTCCCAGGTGATGCTGTGCTGCTGGTCCAGGAAGCACAATTTGAGAGTCACGTGAAAACTGCTTGAAGGGGTGGTAACCTTACCCAGAAGAGGGGTCAGTGTGTGTTGGGGGAGTTTTGCCTTGTCTGTAATGTTCAAGTTTTTGTTTACATTAAGAATATATTCGGCCGGGCGCGGTGGCTCAAGCCTGTAATCCCAGCACTTTGGGAGGCCGAGGCGGGCGGATCACGAGGTCAGGAGATCGAGACCATCCTGGCTAACACGGTGAAACCCCGACTCTACTAAAAAAATACAAAAAACTAGCCGGGCGAGGTGGCGGGCGCCTGTAGTCCCAGCTACTCGGGAGGCTGAGGCAGGAGAATGGCGTAAACCCGGGAGGCGGAGTTTGCAGTGAGCTGAGATCTGGCCACTGCACTCCAGCCTGGGTGACAGAGCGAGACTCCTTCTCAAAAAAAAAAAAAAAAAAAAAAAAAAAAAAAAAAATATATATATATATATATATATATATATATTCAAGTTTTTAAGTTTTGTTTTTGTTTATATCGAGAATATATTTATTACTTGTGCAGTTATGATTGTTTAAAATTGAATTGGCATGCATGCAGTAGGATGAAGATGAAGGAAGGAAGGGTTTGGGAATCTGTCTTGGAGGCTGATTAAAATCAGATGTGAAGGCAGCTATTCACCACCCACCCTAGACCTAGCATTTGGACTTCAGTGTGCCAAACTCTTCTCCACTCCCACCAACCACACAGGGGGAAAAGTACAGTTTACGGGTGGAAGCCTAGGCCCATCTCGATGGTGGGCCTGCAGCGCTGGGGGCACTTGGCTGATGTCAGAAAAAGCCTTCTGTGGCCGGGCACAGCGGCTCACGCCTGTAATCCCAGCACTTTGGGAGGTTGAGGTGGACAGATCCCCAGAGGCCAGGAGTTAGATACCAGCCTGGCCAACACGGTGAAACCCCGTCTCTACTAAAAATACAAAAATTAGCTGGGTGTGGTGGTGGATGCCTGTAATCCCAGTTGCTTGGGAGGCTGAGGCATGAGAATTGCTTGAACCTGGGAAGCGGAGGTTGCAGTGAGCTGAGATCACTCCACTGCACTCTAGCTCTCGGTTACAGAGCCAGGCTCTGTCTCCAAAAAAAAAGTCTTCTGGAAACAGTCTGCCACAGACCACTACATTGGAATTGTGGTAAAACTATGCTCCTCTAAGATTCTTGCCTTCTAAATCCCAGTCTCCACCTAAAGAAATCGGTGAAGGCCAAAACTGAATATTAAAGCCACAGGATGAATGCCAGAACAGAGGAGGAAGACAGGGGGGACACTAGAGTGCAGTTGAGTAGACTCCAGCCTCTGGCAGGGTCAGCTGACTGGATTCTAATGCTGTCTTTGCTTCTATCTGTATGTCCATGGGATAGTGAATATTTCTTTTTTTTTTTTTTTTTTTTTTTTTTTTTGAGACGGAGTCTCGCTCTATGGCCCAGGCTGGAGTGCAGTGGCCGCATCTCAGCTCACTGCAACTCCGCCTCCCGGGTTTCCGCCATTCTCCTGTCTCAGCCTCCCGAGTAGCTGGGACTACAGGCGCCCGCCACCTCGCCCGGCTAGTTTTTTTTGTATTTTTTAGTAGAGACGGGGTTTCACCGTGTTAGCCAGGATGGTCTCGATCTCCTGACCTTGTGATCCGCCCGCCTCGGCCTCCCAAAGTGCTGGGATTACAGGCTTGAGCCACCGCGCCCGGCCGAATATTTCTTACTTATTTATTTGAGATGGAATCTTGCACTGTCACCCAGTCTGGAGTGCAGTGGCGTGATCTCGGCTCACTGCAACCTCCATCTCCTGGGTTCAAGCAATTCTCCTGCCTCAGCCTCGTGAGTAGCTGGGATTACAGGTGTCCACCACCACGCCTGGCTAATTTTTTGTATTTTTAGTAGAGACAGGGTTTCACCATGTTGGCCAGGCTTGTCTCTAACTCCTGACCTCAGGTGATCTGCCTGCTAAGCCTCCCAAAGTGCTGGAATTACAGGTGTGAGCCACTGCGCCCAGCCAATAGTGAATATTTCTAAGCCTCAGTTTCCAAATCTATAATGTGGAGACAGTAGCACCTCACAATGATAGCCATTCATTCACAAGGTATTTGAGGGTTGTTTTATTTTTGTTGTTGTTGCAGCTTTTACAAGCCTTGTTCCATGGTGAGAACGGTCATCTGTGAAAGTGGTAGAAATGGAGAGTGGATGGATTTCAAGACTTCAGAGAAAAGAACCCACTGGTTTTATGGACAGATCTTGGCTCACTGCAACCTCCGCCTCCCCGGGTTCAAGAGATTCTCGTGCCTCAGCCTCTCAAGTAGCTGGGATTACAGGCACGTGCCACCATGCCCCGCTAATTTTTTGTATGTTTAGTAGAGATGGGGTTTCGCCATGTTGGCCAGGCTGGTTTTTGAACTCCTGACCTCAAGTGATCCACCTGCCTCAGCCTTCCAAAGTGCTGGGATTACAGGCATGAGCCACAATGCCTGGACAAACTTCAAATTTAATAAAATCTCAAGACTTTTTTCCCAATTAATCTTGCATATATCTGAGTATCTAGTATACGTCCATACACTTTTCCAGGTGCCAGAGACACAGCAGGAAACAAATATCCTCGTTTCCCTGGAGTACCATTCCAAAGGGAAAAGAGCAAACTTTGTCAGATTAAGGAATAAAGAGAAAAATATGGGCAAAGTGTAAGAATTCAGAGGGGCAACTGCAACTTAGAATATTGTGATCCAGCAATAACTCACTAGGGTGACATAGCAAAGACCTGGAAGAAATGAACCATGTGGGGTTTTTTTGTAGAAACAGGGTCTCACTTTGTTGCCCAGGTTGGTCTCAATCTCCTGGCCTCAGGCAATCCTCCTGCCTTGGCCTCTGCCTCCCAAAGTGCTGGGATTACAGACATGAGCCACCAGGCCCAGTGTCCAGCCCCAAGTGGATATATGAAGGAGTGTGCCTAACAAAGGGAATAGCACGTGTACATGTATGTTCAGTAAGCTAGGGTGGCTGTGTGGTTGATGGAGGGAGTCACTATAGGAGCTAGTTCACATCAAGTCATAATACTTGGTAATGATTTTCATTGATGAGACAGGAAGTTGTTACATTTAAAATATAATCTTGGTGAGGTACAGTACCTCACATGTGTAATCCCAGCACTTTGGAAGGCCAAGGCAGGAGCATTGCTTGAGGCCAGGAGCTCAGGATTAGCCTGGGCAACATGAAACCCCATCTCTACAAAAAAAAAAAAAATGATTATTCTGGGCCCTGCACCATAGCTGTAGTCCCAGCTACTCAGTAGGTTGAGACTGCAGTGAGCAATGATCGCTCCACTGCACTCCAGCCTAGTGTGAGATCCTGACTCTTGAAACTGAGGAACATAGCAGATGGGGGCAGACAAGAGTTCAGTTTTGAAAATGTTGGCCTTCGAGAGCCCTATTACAATATCCTGTAATAGGATATTGTAATATCCTATTATTACAAAAGCTGGGCGCAATGGCTCATGCCTATAATCCTAGCACTTTGGGAGGCCAAGGCGGGTGGATCACTTGAGGACAGGAGTTGGAGACCACCCTACCCAACAGTGAAACCCTGTCTCTACTAAAAATACAAGAAGTCAGCTGGGCGTGGCAGTACACGCCTATAATTCCAGCTACTCAGGAGGCTGAGGCATGAGAATTGCTTGAACCCAGGAGGCAGAGGTTCCAGTGAGCCGAGATTACACACCACTGCAATCCAGCCTGGGGAACGGAGTGACTGTCTAAAAACACCCAAAAAGCAAACTAACAAAAAACCCAAGTACAGGCTGGGTGCGGTGGCTCATGCTTGTAATCCCAGCACTTTGGGAGGCCAAGGTGGGCACATTACGAGGTCAGGAGACCCAGACCATCCTGGCTAACAAGGTGAAACCCATCTCTACTAAAAACATACAAAAAGTTAGCCAGGCATGGTGGCAGGTGCCTGTAGTCTCAGCTACAGGAGGCTGAGGCAGAAGAAATGGCATGAACCCAGGACGTGGAGCTTGCGGTGAGCCAAGATCGTGCCACTGCACTACAGCCTGGGCGATAGAGCAAGACTCCTGTCTCAAAAAACAAAAAACCCAAGTGCAAAGCTGGGTGTGATGGGTTATGCCTGAAACCTAGCACTTTGGGAGACAAAGGTAGGAAGACTGCTTGAGCCCAAGATTTCAAGACCTGGGCAATTAAGTGAGACCCTATCTCTACCAAAAAAAAAAAAAAAACTCAAAAAAATGGGTATAGGCCAGGTGTGGTGGCTCATGCCTGCAATCCCAGCACTTTGGGAGTCTGAGGCAGGTAGATCATCTGAGGTAAGGAGTTCAGCACCAGCCTGAACAACATGGAGAAACCCGTCTCTACTAAAAATACAAAATTAGCTGGGCGTAGTGGCGCATGCCTGTAACCCCAGCTGCTTGGGAGGCTGTGGCAAAAGAATTGCTTGAACCCAGGAGGCGGAGGTTGTGGTGAGCTAAGATTGTGCCATTGCACTCCAGCCTGGGCAACAAGAGTCAAACTCCGTCTCAAAAAAAAAAAAAAAAAAAAAAAAAAAAAAAAAAAGGGTGTAGTGCCTATCATCTCAGCTACTTGGGAGGCTGAGGCAGTATTACCTGAGCCCCAATGTCAAGGCTGCAGTGAACCATGATCATGCCACTGCACTCCAGCTTGGGTGACGGAGATCTCAAAAAAAAAAAATCCAAAAGTGCAGATATCAAGCAGGTCAAGACTAAAGGTAAGCATCTGACAGGGCAACTTTAAGTCAAAGTGACCCTTGGAGACCAAGCAAGGCAGAAATCACTGTTAATCTTACAGTGGGTGCAGGATCCTTACAACTTTTTAGAAGCCATATAGCCTGAGATTCTAATCATGACTCAGTCAGCACAACAATATTGTTGAACCCCAAAGTTAGGATACCCCTTCTCATAGCCTCTGCCACATCCCCATCCCCACCAAAACGTGGAGAAATGTTCCCACTATAGACACAGACCACATAATAAATCTAGCCTTCAGGGACATGGAGTTGAGAACAGGGACTTTACAGTGTGGTGAGTCTGGATCAGGACAGTAGGAGGTAGAGGTAAAGCAATGGGTTGCAGCCACCCACCCAGATCAGTTTTGCAGGGCAAGGAAATAAAGCAGACAGTCAAATATTCAGGCAACACAAATGGGGGAACAGAACAATAAACACCTTTATTACACGGGTGAAGACAAAACGAGGATTTATTTGCCTTTCCGGGCCTTGATTTTCCTAAGATAGAACTCCAACTCTTTGCCCTCTAGCACATAGCCATCTGCTCGGCCACACTGTCCCGGCCTGGAAGCAATGCATGCTGGAAGAGAGTAGGTGATTCTTAGCACCATGACAAAGTGGCCCCACCCAAACCTCTCCACCCCCTTAAGAATCTCTGTGGGTTCAGGTATCCTGGGGGCAAGCATGAAGCCAGCTGTCTCCTCAGACACACTTTATCGTCACTTACTGTCAGTAGCAGAACTGGACAAAGTTTTCATCACTGAGACAGCCCCCTCAGCCTGGGAAGGGACTTCCCCAAATACTAAAACTCCAAGCACGGGCCTGTGCAGACTCTTCTACCCAATGCTTTCCATTTCAGCCTCACATGAATAGGACGGTGAAACGTTCCCCTTTTTGCTCACAGCCTGTTATCGGCGAACCCTTTAGACCGCATGGCTGGCAAAGGACTTAGACAAGGGAAAAGTGACTCAACACACTCGATCTCTGCGACTCCCCACCTCCAACACAACAGCCTTCTCACCAAGAAGCTTGCCCTGCTGGAACTGCTCCTCCAGGAGACTGCTGATTTTGGCATTCTTTTTCCTTTCATCATATTTCTTCTGAATTTTTTTAGATCGTTTTTTGTTTAAAATCTCTTCTTCCTCAGGAGTCTGAAAAGGGGATACAAATTTATGAGCTCAGGGAAAGCAGGCAGGCCTTGGGAGCCTTTTCGAACCCTGCACACCCCAGTGCTGGCCTTCCTCAGCCTAAAGGCTCTCATCTCTCTCCTTTCAGTAGCAGAACTGGACAGTTTTCATCACGAGAAGGCTGGAGTCAGGCTGCCCTTCCCACAACCCCCACAGAGAAGTAACACGCACCAGCTTGGCTCCCTTCTTGCGGCCCAGGGGCAGCGCGTAGTGGGACTCGTACCACTGTCGGTACGGTGTGCTGTCGATGAGCACGATGCAATTCTTCACCAGAGTCTTGGTACGGACCAGCTCATTATTAGATGCATTGTAGACAACATCGATGATCCTTGTTTTACGAGTACAACCTGCTCACAGGAGAAATTTGGCATCAAGTAAACTGGAGGACAAATGGCTCTGGCACACTCCTCCAGGTTCTTCAGCCCCATGAGGCCTTAAGGAGAAATAAGGGAACACCCAGCCTTTACAAGCCATGGGGCACCAGTTTGTTTTCCATAAACCCCTAACCCACGTTTCTAGTGATGTTTGGCAACCACAGTCTTTATCAGCCCCAATCTCTCAGGCTGCAGAATTGAGAGAGATCAGAGCAGGTCGGGCACAGTGGCTCACGCGAGGCCAAGAATTTGAGACCAGCCTGGCCAACATGGTGAAACTCCTTCTCTACTAAAAATACAGAAGTAGCCAGGTGTGATAGCGCATGCCTGTAATCCCAGTTATTTGGGAGGTTGAGGCAGGAGAATCACTTGAACCCAGGAGGTGGAGGTTGCAGTGAGGCAAGATCACACCACTGGCACTCCAAACTGGGCAAGAGACTCAATTCCAAAAAAAGAGATTGGAGCAGGACAGCCTGGGTGGAGAGAACCTCTCCAGCTACCTTAAGATCTCTCAGCAAGAAGAAACCTCAAATGCTTTGGTCTAAGCCACAGACTACCTGCTAAAAGCACTTGAATTTTTTTTTTTTCCTGAGAGTCTCGCTCTGTTGCCCAGGCTGGACTCGAACTCCTGACCTCAGGTGATCCGCCCGCCTTGGCCTTCCAAAGTGCTGGGCGTACAGGCACGAGCCACCGCGCCAGGCCCACTTGGTAAATCTTAAGAAAGTTTAGGTGCATTTTCCCACCTACTCCCAAAGGGCCTCACTCACACTCTGAGCCCCAGGAGAAATTCCCTACGTCCAGCCTCAGGGCACGGTATTTCTTGTTACCTCCCCGCACACGGACTGTGTGGATGCGGCGGGGGCCAATCTGGAAAACACAAGGTTACAGGAACTAGGTTACCAAGGAGAGCAAGGCAAGAAAGGGAGAGGAACCGGGGCAGGGAGGAGGCAACAGTCAGTGTAACTATGACAAGTCCTTGCATTGGCAAGTGGCACACAGGTGACCAAGACGGCCACAACCACGCCTAAGGATTCTTTTTCATCACCTTACTTGCCTCCAAAAGGAAAGCCTGACCCCAAATGCTGAAAATTAAGTCTCTGTTAAAAAAAAAACCCAAAAGACTAGGATTCTATTACCCGAGATGCCACCCTCTCCAGAAACTCAAGTCCCCCACACAGTATCCTTCTGAGACCCTAAGCCCCGGGGTTGGGGGCCTGAGGGAGCATTCCCTCTTTGGTACTTATCCAACAGGTAAAGGGGGACAGGACACCCAGGCCCTACTACAGAGAAATCAGAGCCCGAGAAAGAACGAACAACTGTCACACGGAAAGACCCGAGGCCGCTGGAGAGCCGGGGAAGGCGACCTCCCGGGCGGACAGGCCCACGCTCGCACCCACCTTGGTGTTGGCAGCCGGGCGCCCCAACTCATACTTCCGCTTCTTGTGGTAGGGCTTTCTCTTGCCCCCGGTTTTGCGGCGTTTGTGCCAGTTGTCCCGAGAAATGCCTGCATGTGGAAGCGGGGAAGGAAGCTTGAGCCACTGTGACTCGGTGGTAGCGACTCGCCAGCTCCCGACCCCCGCGCCGGCAGGCCGCACGCTCAGCTCTCCAAGGTTGGCTTCCCCACCGCGTACTCGGGAGTATGCAGCATTACCGAGTCGTCATCATACACGTGCGGCCCGGCCGGGGCCTCCTCCGCGCGGCAGCCATGTTAGCGCCGCTTGGAGCCTGCAGCCCGCGGCCCGGAACTCGGAGTCCAGAGCCTTCGCAGCCCCCAGAGAGGGGCTCGGCGGCCGAAACCCGAGGGCCACCACTCCTTGTGGCTGTCCCTGGCCGGGGGTCGGGGCGCCTGGACTCCTCAGTAGGCTGTGAAGCAGGATGGGGCCTGATTGAGCTCAACCCCCCATCACGCGCCTAAACGCAGAGCGACACTCACCCATCGCTCGGCGCTGGCTGGAAAGAGAAATCGCAAAGATTCACGGTACGGTTTGTAAAACGCTGCCCCGCCCTTTTACTTTACGTTGTTTCTGAGCGCCGAAACAACGTCGGGCGACTAGACTTACGTGTTTGCTGCCGCGCCTAGGGCCATGAGCCTGGGAGGGTCCCGCAGGCTGCCTGCCTCCGCCGACCCTAGCCGACCCGCCTCCGACTTTGGGTTGGGGGAAGGGGGTCTGCGGCGTCGGCAGATCCGGGCGTGTTGAGACTAGTTTCAGAGGCTGCTGCGGTCGTTTAGGATGAGATGTGGGTGCGGCTGCGTTGAAAAAGGGTGGAAGGCAATGGAGTTGGAAACGGGTGTGGACTTGGGTTTTGTTTTGAAGGGTTTGGTGGTAGATTGGACATGGGGATTGAGGGAGAGGGTGGTGTCAAGGATTCCTAAGATTCTCACTTGATCAATCGAATAAATATTGGGGCCGCTTACTGAGATGGGGTAGGCTCCTAAGGTAGGAGCTGTTTTGGACACGTTCATTTTGAGATCTTGCTAAGTCATGTAAGTGGGAATGACAGGTAGGAAGCTGGTCATCCTTATAAGGGACCTGCACTGAAGATGTTTTGGGAGTCGGTGGTTTATAAATGCCACCATAATGAACGGAACTTAGGGACTATAAAGAAGGGATCAGCTAACTTTTCTGAGCTAGAAGGATGTATATATGTATTTTTTTTTTTTTTTGAGACGGAGTCTCGCTCTGTCGCCCAGGCTGGAGTGAATGGCGCTATCTCGGCTCACTGCAAGCTCCGCCGCCTCCCGGGTTCACGCCATTCTCCTGCCTCAGCCTCCCGAGAAGCTGGAACTACAGGCGCCTGCCACCACGCCCGGCTAATTTTTTTTTTTTTTTTTTTTTTTTTTTTTTAGTATTTTTAGTAGAGATGGGGTTTCACCGTGTTCGCCAGGATGGTCTCGATCTCCTGACCTCGTGATCCGTCCGCCTCGGCCTCCCAAAGTGTTGGGATTACAGGCGTAATCCCGGCCGGATATATATTTTTTAATCAAAAAAAATTTTTTTTAGGCCTGGCGCGGTGGCTCACGCCTGTAATCTCAGCATTTTTGGGAGGCGGAGGCGGGCGGATCACGAGGTCAGGAGTTTGAGACCAGCCTGGCCAACATGGTGAAACCGCGTCTCTACTAACAAAATACAAAATTTAGCTGAGCATGGTGGCGCGCACCTGTAGTCCCAGCTACTCAGGGAGGCTGAGGCAAGAGAATCACGTGAACCCGGGAGGTGGAGTCCAGCCTGGGCAACAGAGGGAGACTCCATCTCAAAAAAAAATTTTTTTTTATCTTTGTGGGTACATAGTAGGTATGTATATTTTGGGGTACATGAGATATTTTGTTTCAAGCATGCAATGTGAAGTAAGCACATCATGGAGAATGGGGTATCCATCCCCTCAAGCATTTATCCTATGAGTTACAAACAATCCAATTAATCCTAGCACTTTGGGAGGCTGAGGTGGGCAGATCACTCGAGGCCAGCAGTTCGAGACAAGCCTGGCCAACATGGCTAAATCCCGTCTCCTAAAAATACAAAAGGTAGCTGGGCGTGGTGGCGGGCGCCTATAATTCCAGCTACTTAGGAGGCTGAGGTGTAAGAATTGCTTGAACCCAGGCCGGGCGTGCTAGCTCACGCCTTTAATCCCAGCACTTTGGTAGGTCGAGGTGGGCAGATCACCTGAGATCAGGAGTTCCAGACCATCCTGGCTAACATGGTGAAGTCCCGTCTCTACTAAAAATACAAAAATTAGCTGGGCATGGTGGTGTGTACCTGTAATCCCAGCTACTATGGAGGCTGAGGCAGGAGAATCGCTTGAACCAGGGAGTCGGAGGTTGCAGTGAGCTGAGATCGTACCACTGCACTCCATCCTGGTGAGAGTGAAACTCCGTCTCAAACAAAACAAAACAAAACAAACAAAACAAAAAAAAATTAGCCAGGCGTGGTGGTGGGCACCTGTAATCCCAGCAAGTCGGTCGGGAGGCTGAGGAAGGAGAATCGCTTGAACGGGGAGGTGGAGGTTCCAGTGAGCTGAGATGCACCAGTGCACTCACTCCAGACTGGGTGATGGAGTAAGACTCTGTCTCAAAAAAATAAAATACACAATTAAGTTATTATTGATTACAGTCACCCTGTTTTGCTATCAAACAGTAGGTCTTATTTATTCTGATATTTTATTTTTGTATCCATTAGAGATCCCCACTGCCCCCCCACCCTCCCACTACCTTTTCTAGCCTCTGGTAACCATCCTTCTACTCTCTAGAGGTCCATGAGTTCAATTGTTTTGATTTTTAGATCCCACAAATAAGTGAGAACATGCGATTCTCTTTGCATGCATTTGTCTTTCTGTGCCCGGCTTATTTCACTTAACATAATGACCTCCAGTTCAACCCATGATGTTGCAAATAACGGGATCTCATTCTTTTTTATGGCTGAATAGTAATCCATTGTGTATATGTACCACATTTTATCCATTCATCTTTTTTTTTCTTCTTTTTGAGATGGAGTCTTGCTCTGTCACCCAGGCTGCAGTGCAGTGGCATGATCTCAGCTCACTGCAGCCTCTGCCTCCCAGGTTCAAGGAATTCTCCTGCCTCCTGAGTAGTTGGGATTACAGGCATGCGCCACCATGCTCGGCTAAATTTTTGTATTTTTAGTAGAAACGGGATTTCACCATGTTAGCCAGGCTTGTCTCGAACTCCTGACCTCAGGTGATCTACCCAACTCGGGCTTGGCCTCCCAAAGTGCTAGGATTACAGGTGTGAGCAATCACACCCCTCCCCATTCGTCTTTTTTAACTTTAATTTTAATTTTAACTTTTTTTGAGACAGTCTTGCTCTGTCACCCAGGCTGGAGTGCAGTGGTGCGACATTGGCTCGCTGCAACCTTCATCTCCTGGGTTCAAGTGATTCTCCTGCCTCAGCTTGCCAGGTAGCTGGGGTTACAGGTATGGGCCACCATGCCTGGCAAATTTTTGTATTTGTAGTAGAGATGGGGTTTCACCATGTTGGCCAGGCTGGTCTTGAACTCTTGACCTCAAGTGATCTGCCCGCCTAGGCCTCCCAAAGTGCTGAGATTACAGGCATGAGTCACTGTGCCCAGCCTGATTTCCTTTCTTTTGAGCATATACCCAGCAGTGTAGGAACCTCCAAACTGTTCTCCATAGTGGTTGTACTAATTTACATTCCCAACAACAGTGTAGGAGGGTTCCCTTTCCTCCACATCCTCACCAGCATTTGTGATTGTCTGTGTTTTAGAAATAAGCCATTTGAACTGGGGTGAGATGATATCTCATGGTAGTTTTGATTTGCATTTCTCTGATGATCAATGATGTTAAGTACCTTACATATGCCTGTTTGCCATCTGTATGTCTTCTTTTGAGAAATGTCTATTCAAATCTTTTGCCCATTTTTTGATCGGATTATTAGTTTTTTCCTGTAGAGTTGAGCTCCTTATATATTCTAGTTATTAATCCCTTGCAGATGGGTAGTTTGCAAATATTTTCTCCCATTTTGTGGGTTGTCTCTTTACTTTGTTGATGATATCCTTTGGTGTGCAGAAGCTTTTTAACTTGATGTGATCCCATTTGTCCATTTTTGCTTTGGTTGCCTGTGTTTATGGGGTATTGCTCAAGGAATTTTTGCCCAGACCGATATCCTGGAGATTTCCCCCAATGTTTTTTTTGTAGTAGTTTCATAGTTTGAGGTCTTAGATTTAAGTCTTTAATCCATTTTGATTTGATTTTTGTACACATTCAGAGAAACTTTCCTAGCAACAAACTATAGAGATGATCCCTAAAGTATAGTCTTTAACATTTCTTAAAAAGAATATGTAGGAGGCCAGGGGTGGTGGCTCAAACCTGTAATGCCACCCTGTCGGGAGGCTGAGGCAGGTGGATCATGAGGTCAAAAGATCAAGACAATCCTGGCCAACATGATGAAACCCCGTCTCTATTAAAAATACAAAAATTAGCTGGCCGTGGTGGCATGCATCTGTAGTCCCAGCTACTTGGGAGGCTGAGGCAGGAGAATCGCTTGAACCCGTGAGGCAGAGGTTGCAGTGAGCCAAGATCACACGATTGCACTCCAGTCTGGCGACAGAGCAAGACTCCGTCTCAAAAAAAAAAATAAAAATAAAAAAACGTAGCAGCCAGGCATGGTGGTATGCGCCTGTAGTCCTAGCTACTTGGGAGACTGAGGCTGTAGGATTACTTGAGCCAGCAATTCAAGGTTACAGTGAGCTATGATCATGCCACTGCACTCCAGCTTAGGCAACAGAGCAAGATCCTGTCTCAAAAAAAAAAAAGAAAAGAAAAGAATTGACCTAAGCAGCCTCTCCAGCTGCCTTTAAAAAAAGTAATAATAAAATAATAAAAAATAAAAGAAATACAAGAAAAAAGCATAGGTCCAAGGCTTTAGGAATGTCTACATTCCGGCCGGGCGCGGTGGCTCATGACTGTAATCTCAGCACTTTGGGAGGCCAAGGTGGGCAGATCACCTGAGGTCAGGAGTTGGAGACCTGCCTGACCAACATGGCGAAACCCCGTCTCTACTGAAAATACAAAATTAGCCAGGCATGGTGGCACACGCCTGTAATTCCAGCAACTCAGGAGGCTGAGGCAGGAGAATCGCTTGAACCCGGGAGGCAGAGGATGCAGTGAGCTGCGATCGCGCCATTGTACTCCAGCCTGGACAACAACAGCGAAACTCCATCCCAAAAAAAAAAAAAAAAAAAAAAAAAAAAAAAAAAAAAAAAAGGCCGGGGCGCGGTGGCTCAAGCCTGTAATCCCAGCACTTTGGGAGGCCGAGTCGGGCGGATCACGAGGTCAGGAGATCGAGACCATCCTGGCTAACACGGTGAAATCCCGTCTCTACTAAAAAAAAAATACAAAAAACTAGCCGGGCGACGTGGCGGGCGCCTGTAGTCCCAGCTACTCGGGAGGCTGAGGCAGGAGAATGGCGTAAACCCAGGAGGCGGAGCTTGCAGTGAGCTGAGATCCGGCCACTGCACTCCAGCCTGGGCGGCAGAGCGAGACTCCGTCTCCAAAAAAAGGACACAGAAAGAGAAATTAAGAGTGGCTAGAGGAAAGCCAGCACAGGGTGCTGCCATAGCTTAATGCTGCTGTGGATGCTAGTTAAAATGAGGACTAAAAAGTGATTATTAGGCTGGGTGCGGTGGCTCACACCTATAATCCAGCACTTGGGGATGCCGAGCGGGTGGATCACCTGAGGTTAGGAGTTCGAGACCAGCCTGGCTAACATGGTGAAACCCCATCTCTACTAAAAATACAAAAATTACTCGAGTGTGGTGGTGGACGCCTATAGTCTCAGCTACTCTGGAGGCTGAGGCAGGAGAATCGCTTGAACCTGGGGGGCAGAGGTTGCAGTGAGCCGAGATCACTTCACTGCACTCTAGCCTGGACGACAAGAGCAAAACTCCGTCTCAAAGGAAAAAAAAAAAAAGGTGATTATTGGATTTAGTAACCTGAAAGTCCTTGGTGATATTGGTGAGAGCAGTTTCTGTGTAGTACAGTGGGAAAAATCTTGAAATAGACTGGGAAGTTAAAAAATCCAATGTATGTAGACGATTCTTTTGAGAGGTATGACTTTAAAGGGGAAAGAGAGAATTAGGTTGTTGACTGGAAAGGAATGTAGAGCAGAAGGGTAGTTTTCTTTTCTTTTTTTTTTTTTTTTTTTTTTGAGACGGAGTCTTGCTCTGTCGCCCAGGCTGGAGTGCAGTGGCCGGATCTCAGCTCACTGCAAGCTCCGCCTCCCGGGTTCACGCCGTTCTCCTGCCTCAGCCTCCCAAGTAGCTGGGACTACAGGCGCCTGCCACCTCGCCCGGCTAGTTTTTTTGTATTTTTTTTAGTAGAGACGGGGTTTCACTGTGTTAGGTAGGATGGTCTCGATCTCCTGACCTTGTGATCCGCCCGTCTCGGCCTCCCAAAGTGCTGGGATTACAGACTTGAGCCACCGCGCCCGGCTGAAGGGTAGTTTTTTAAGGGAGTAAACTGATGAGTAGCTTCTACTACACTTGGCTGCAGATCCTGTGGAAGAAATTCTCTTTATCCCTTATTTTTTGTGTGTGTGTGATGGAATTTTGCTCTTGTCCCCCAGGCTGGACTGCAATGGCCTGATGTTGGCTCACTGCAACCACCACCTCCCGGATTCAAGTGATTCTCCTGTCTCAGCTTCCTGAGTAGCTGGGATTATAGGTGCACACCACCATGCCCAGATAATTTTTGTATTTTTAGTAGAGACAGGGTTTCACCATATTGGCCTGGCTGGTCTTGAACTCCTGACCTCAAGTGATCCACCCACCTCAGCCTCCTAAAGTGCTAGGAGTACAGGAATGAGCCACAGTGCCCAGCCTATCCCTTCTTTCTTGTATCTTCAACCTTCCAGTGGTTTCCCAGCACATTTAGAATAAAATCTAAATTCCTTACTTGGGCCTAGACAACCCCAGTGTTAGGCCTCTGCTTATCTCTGCTTATTTCCTGCCTCTCTAATCTCTCGCACATGGACATTGCTGTTCCTGCCTTAAACCTTCAGGCTGTGCCTCAGGCCTTCTTGCTCTGGCAGGAAATGCTCTTCACCCAGGTCTTAGCATGGCTCGCTCCTTCAATTCATTCAAGTCTGCTCAAAATGTCACCCCTCTACACACACTGGGAGGCCTTTTCTGAGCCTGTTTTTTGTTTTGTTTTGTTTTGAGACAGAGTTTTGCTCTTGTTGCCCAGACTGGAGTGCAATGGTGCAATCTCGGCTCACCACAACCTCTGCCTCCCAGATTCAAGCAATTCTCCTGCCTCAGCCTCCCGAGCAGCTGGGATTACAGGCATGTACCACCACGCCCGGCTAATTTTTGTATTTTTTTTCTTTTTTTTTTTGTAGAGATGGGGTTTCTCCATGTTGGTCAGACTGGTCTTGAACTCCCGACCTCAGGTGATCTGCCTGCTTCAGCCTCCCAAAGTGCTGGAATTACAGATGTGAGCCACCATGCCTGGCCTTTTTTTTTTTTTTTTTTTTTTTAATTTTCGACACAGGGTCTCATGATACTGCTCAGGCCAGAGTTCTGAGTCTGCTTTCTAAAGTAGCGACACTCCCTCATCTTTCTCTACCTACTTACTACCTATCATTTGTTTACATGTACATTATCTGTTTTCTCCACTGAAATACAATGTACATAAGGGTAGAAACTAATTCTTATTCACTGCCATATTTCTAACACCTATACATAGAATAATGATTGCTATTTAATAAGTACTCAATACTTTTTTTTTTTTTTGGAGACGGAGTCTCACTCTGCCTCCCAATCTGGAGTGCAGTGGCGTGATCTCAGCTCACTGCAAGCTCCGCCTCCCGGGTTCATGCCATTCTTCTGCCTCAGCCTCCTGAGTAGCTGGGACTAAAGGTGCCCACCACCACGCCCAGCTAATTTTGTGTGTGTGTGTATATTTTTAGTAGAGACGGGGTTTCACCATGTTAGCCAGGATGGCCTCGATCTCCTGACCTTGTGATCTGCCCACCTCAGCCTCCCAAAGTGCTGGGATTACAGGCATGAGCCACCGCGCCCGGCCTTTTTTTGTTTTTGATACGGGGACTGGCTCTGTCGCCCAGGCTGGAGTGCAATGATGCAATCTCAGCTCATTGTAACCTCTGCCTCCCAGGCATAAGCCATCCCCCACCTTACCCTCCCAATGAGTTGGGACCACAGGCACATGCCACCACGCCTGGCTCATTTTTGTATTTTCTGTAGAGATTGGGTCTCTCTCTTTTTTTTTTTTTTTGAGACAGCCTCACTCTATTGCCCAGGCAGGAGTGCAGTGGTGCGACCTCAGCTCACTGCAGCCTCTGCCTCCCAGGTTCAAGCGATTCTTCTGCCTCAGCCTCCCGAGTAGCTGGGATTATAAGCGTGCGCCACCACATCCAGCTCATTTTTGTAGAGACAGGGTTTCACCAGGTTGGCCAGGCTGGTCTCCAACTCCTGGCCTCGTTTTCCACCCATCTTGGCCTCCCAGAGTGCTGGGATTATAGGTGTGAGCCACAGTACCCAGCCAAGACTGGGTCTCATTTTGTTGCCCAGGATGGTCTTGAACTCCTGAGCTCAAGCAATCTGCCCGCCTCGGCCTCCCAAAGTACAGCACTCAATAAATATTTAAATGGCACTTAAATATTCAATCTAATTATTGTTCTACTCACATTGTATTTACTTGGTTTTCCCAGGTTTAATATACCATATTAATGGAGTAAAGAAACAAAACCACATGATCACTTCAAAACACAGAAAAAGCATTTGACAAAATCCAATACCCTTTGGCGATTAAAAGACTCAACAAACTAGAAATAAAAGCAAACTCCTGGCATAGTGCAGTGGCTCATGCCTGTAATCCCAGCACTTTGGAAGGCTGAGGTAGAAGGATTGCTTGAGGCCAGGAGACTCTGTGACTGAGGGCTTCCCAAACACTCATTTGCTTGTATGGTTCCTAGGTTAAACCTTTTAGTGGCACCTCATTACCATTCCGATAATCCATGCTCCATGACAGGGAATATAGAGTTCTCCAGTTCCTAAACTGTTCATGCCCTGTGACTGGGCCCTCAGTCCACTGGGCAGACTTTTTCTTCAAGACCAAATTGGTGTTTCCCTTTGGATCCTTCCCTGTCCAGCAAGTTAAGTGCTTTATTCAGCCTTTGTGTGAATGGTAATGAGGTATCACTAAAAGGTTTAAGGCTAGGAACCATACAACCAAATGTGTGTTTAGGGAGCCCTCAGTCACAAGACTCCTTGCCTCAACCCCACAGAATCTAGTCAGGCCCTGGGCTGACTATAAAAGGGTGCCTTCTTCTTTTTTTTTTTTGAGATGGAGTTTTGCTCTTGTTGCCTGAGCTGGAGTGCAATGGCGTGATCTTTGCTAACCACAACCTCCGCCTCCTGGGGTTACAGGCATGCGCCACCATGGCCAGCTAATTTTGTATTTTTAGTAGAGACAGGGTTTCTCCATGTTGGTCAGGCTGGTCTTGAACTCCCGATGTCAGGTGATCTGCCCGCCTCAGCCTCCCAAAGTGCTGGGATTACAGGCGTGAGCCACCGGGCCCGACCTCTTTGTTTCTGTTTTTTGAGATGAGTCTTGCTCTTGTTCCCTAGGCTGGAGTGCGATGGCACAATCTCAGCTCACTGCAACCTCCGCCTCCTGGGTTCAAGCGATTCTCCTGCCTCAGCCTCCTGAATAGCTAGAACCATAGGCGCGCGCCACCATGCACTATACCCGGCTAATTTTTGTATTTTTAGTAGAGATGGGGTTTCACCACATTGGCCAGGCTGGTCTCGAACTCCTTACCTTGAGATCTGCCCACCTTAGCCTTCCAAAGTGCTGGGATTATAGATGTGGGCCACCACGGCTGGCAGCCATCTTCCTTCTACTTAGAGTTCCTGTTCCCAGGCCTAGTAAGCATCTCATAGACATCAAACAAGTCACAGGAGTCTTCAGCTTGTCATTGGAATGGTAGGCGTGGATATGGCCTCCTGGAGTACAGAATTAGTACTACCCAGAGGCCAAAGGTACAGTCATGTCCTTAGTCCCAGAAGGCCCAGACACATCCCAGGCCCTTTCCACACACTTAAACAGCTAATTTATTTTTTTCTCTTTATTGTTACATACAATGTATAAACACATAAAACGGAAAACAGTAGGGATCCTCTTGGATCTCCAGGAAGACAGTAAGGTAGAAAGTCATCTCAAACATTTTTTTGAAGTACAAGACATTCAGTGCTCGGACCAAAGGTGTAGAAGGTTTAGAGCCAGCAGATAGCTGGACTAAAGGCTCCTTCTCTCTCCCCAGAGCCAGGACAACCCCAGGGAGCTCTCCATTAGCAGCCAGTCCACACAGGCAGGATGCTGTGGAGAAAGCTCTATGCTGAGAACATTCCCCTTGATGGAAAGAAGGGCAACACAAAAGAGTAACTAAGAGCTCCTTCCTCCCACGAGGGCGACAACTGAGGAAAAGAAAAGGAGTGTTCCATGTCACTCTGACCCCTCCCCAGCTGCCTTGGGCCCAGATGCCCCCATACGTGGCGTTTACCAGAACCTGTCCCAGCTCAGACCCTGCCTAGACCCACCAGGTGCCCAAAATTCTCTGGGGAGGGCCAGGGAAGAGGCTGGGTGTCAAAGCAAACAGATCTTTATTTGCAGTCATCACTGGGGCCGTTTCTTGCTGCTTATTTGTCTGCTAGCCTGCTCTTCCAGCTGCATGGCCAGGCGCAAGGCCTTGATGACATCTGGAAGAAAGGGGTAGTGGTAAATATGGGGTTAGTGAGAGTCTGAGGAGCCCCCATTCACTCCAGGCAGAGCTGCTATCACTTGCAGCTGCCCAAAAGCCAGCAGAGGCCACCATCGTCCACCTGCACCCCATCCAGCCACACCCACCTTGCAGGGCTGAGAAATGCTTGGCTTGCTGGGCCAGAGCAAATTCCGCTTTGTTCACAAAGGTCTCTAGGTCATAGTCCGGCTGCTCAGTCATCTCAGAGAGCTCAAGCCAGTCTGGTCCTTGCTACAACACAGGGAGGACCTTGTCAGTTCAATAACCATTTAGCAAATCATTGCTGGGTCCTAACAACTGCAATGCAGACACCTGAGCAAGATGCCTTACCTCTGGTCCATGACCCATACCCTGCCTGTGCACCCTCTTCCCAAGGAAATCTTTAGCTTGAATTCACCCTCTTCCTACCCCAAGCTTGTTTTTTTCTTTCTTTCTTTTTTTCTTTGAGATGGAGTTTCGCTCCTGTTGCCCAGACTAGAGTGCAATGGCGCGATCTCAGATCACCACAACCTCCACTCCCTGAATTTAAGGGATTCTCCTGCGTCAGCCTCCCAAGTAGCTGGGATTACAGGCATGTGCCACCACGCCCAGCTAATTCTGTATTTTTAGTAGAGACGGGGTTTCTCCATGTTGGCCAGGCTGGTCTCGAACTCCCGACCTCAGGTGATCCACCAGCCTCAGCCTCCCAAAGTGCTGGGATTACAGGCCTGAGGAAACATTCCCGGCCTCCTACCCCAAGCTTATCCCCATCTCTTATATCAAACGAATAACATCATTGGTCCTGATGCCCAAGCTACAAATTTGAGTGATTTTATTTTATTTTTTGAGATGGAGTCTCACTTTGTCACCTAGGCTGGAGTGAAGTGGCGTGCAATCCTGGCTTACTGCAACCTCCACCTCCCAAGTTTAAGCGCTCCTATCTCAGCCTCCCAAGTAGCTGGGACTACAGGTGCACGCCACCACACCCAGCTAATTTTTTTTTTTCTTTGAGACAGAGGCTTGCTCTGTTGCCAGGCTGGAGTGGAGTGGCGCGATCTCGGCTCATTGCAACCTCCGCCTCCCGGGTTCAAGCGATTCCCCTGCCTCAGCCTCCCAAGTAGCTGGGACTACAGGTGCGTGCCACCACGCCCAGCTAATTTTATTTTAGTAGAGATGGGGTTTCACCATGTTGGCCAGGATGGTCTTGATCTCCTGACCTTGTGATCCACCCGCCTTGGCCTCCCAAAGTGCTGGGATTACAGGCGTAAGCCACCATGCCCAGTCCGAGTGACTTTATTCTTTCACCCTACTTGTCACCAAATCCTCCCCAATTCTGCTCCCTAAATGGTTCTTTTTATTACAATTTTTGCTGCTCACACCACCTTTGGGATATTTATTTATTTTTATTTTTTGTAGAGATGGGGCCATGTTGCCCAGGCTGGTCTCGAACTCCTGGGCTCAAGTGATCTTCCTTCCTTGACCTCCCAAAGTGTTGAGATTACAGGCATGACCCACTGCACCTGGCCAAATGATTATTTTATTTTATTTTTGAGACAATCTTGCTCTGTCGCCCAGGCCGGAGTGCAGTGGCACTATCTCAGCTCACTACAACCTTCACCTCCTGGGCTCAAGTGATTCTTCTGCCTCAGCCTCCCAAGTAGCTGGGATTACAGGCACCTGCCACTACACCTGGCTAATTTTTGTATTTTTAGTAGAGATGGGGTTTCACCATGTTGGCCAGGCTGGTCTCGAACACTTGACCTCAGGTGATCACCTGCCTGATCACCTGATTCTTTTTAAATAATAAATATACGGCCGGGCGCGGTGGCTCACGCCTGTAATCCCAGCACTTTGGGAGGTCAAGGTGGGTGGATCACCTGAGGTTGGGAGTTCGAGACCAGCCCGACCAACATGGAGAAACCCTGTCTCTACTAAAAATATAAAATTAGCAGGGCGTAGTGGTGCATGCCTGTAATCCCAGTTACTTGGGAGGCTGAGGCAGGAGAATTGTTTGAACCTGGGAGGCGGAGGTTGCGGTGAGCCATGATCATGCCATTGCATTCCACCCCCAACCCCAAAACAAGCAAACATAAAACAACCAGATAATAGGCTGAGCATGGTGGCTCACACTTGTAATCCCAGCACTTTGGGAGGCTGAAGCAGGCAGATCACTTGAAGTCAGGAGTTCAAGACCAGCCTGGCCAACATGATAAAACCCCATCTCTACTAAAAATACAAAAAATGGCTGGACACAGTGCCTCAAGCCTGTAATCCCAGCACTTTGGGAGGCCGAGACGGGTGGATCACGAGGTCAGGAGATTGAGACCATCCTGGCTAACACGGTGAAACCCTGTCTCTACTAAAAAATACAAAAAATTAGCTGGGCGTGGTGGCGGGCGCCTGTAGTCCCAGCTACTCGGGAGGCTGAGGCAGGAGAATGGCGTGAACCCGAGAGGCGGAGCTTGCAGTGAGCTGAGATCCGGCCACTGTACTCCGGCCTGGGTGACAGAGCAAGACTCCGTCTCAAAAAAAAAAAAAAAAACAAAAAAAAACGAAAAATTAGACGGGCATGGTGGCAAGCACCTGTAATCCCAGGTACTCAGGAGGCTGAGGCAGGAGAATCGCTTGAACCCAGGAGGCGGAGGCTGCAGTGAGCCAAGATTGCACCACTAAACTCCAGTCTGGGTGACAGAGTGAGATTCTCTCAAAAACAAAAACATATATATAGAGAGTACATATTTTGGGGGGTACCTTTTAAGATTTTGATGCTTGTATATCTAAATGGTTCGTGAATCTCATGCCCTCATTCCAATCCCACAAACACGGACACAGCTTGGTCTAGGCACTAGTTTCTCTTTTTTTTTTTTTTCCCGAGATGGAGTCTTGCTCTGTCAACCAGGCTAGAGTGCAGTGGTGCAATCTCGGCTCACTGCAACCTCCACCTCCTGGGTTCAAGTAATTCTCCTGCCTCAGCCTCCCAAGTAGCTGGGATTACAGGCACCCACCACTATACTTAGCTAGTTTTTTGTATTTTTAGTAGACACGGGGTTTCACCATGTTGGCCGGGCTGGTCTCGAACTCCTGACCTCATGATCCACCTGCCTCGGCCTCCCAAGGTGTTGGGATTACAAGCATGAGCCACCGTGCCTGGCTGGCACTAGTTTTTCTTGAACCCTTTCCAACAATCTCCTAACTGCCTCTACTTTTGCTTTTCCCAAGCTCCCAAACCAGGCTCCACATGGTGACCATATGATATATCTAAAGCTCTGACATGCCCATGTCACCACTCTGCGCAAACACCCTCCAAAGGCTTCCACTGTCCTCATGATGCAGTCCAGGCCTGTGAACATCTAGAAGGCTCTTTAGCATCAGATGCCTGCTGACCTGTCCACAGCCTTAATTACCCTCCATCACCTGTTCATTCCCTTTGCTTTGACCACAGTGAGCCTCTCATTCATCCTGAAAGTGCCATGTGCTTACAAAACTCAGTACCCCTGAGCACTCCAGGAAGGGGAGGACAGGCCTGAGCACTTACTCTTCACAGTCCCTCCTCAGTTACACCTGCCCCTAGTTCTTCCTTTCTGCTCTGCAATCCTCTGAGTGCCCCACCATTAGGATGTAAATTCCTGCCTCCCAGTCACTTCCTCTTCCACAGTAGGGATTACAGTAGCAGGGACACCTACCACTTACTAAACCCTGGCCACACACTGGGTACTGTGCTGATGCTTTATAAGCCTATTACTGAACCCTCAAATACAACCATCCTACCTTGACGATTTCAGAGATGCAAAAACTGAGGCCCAGTGAGCCTAAATGACTTTCACAAGGAAATCAGCTTGTTAATGGAAGAGACAGGATTGATCTCAAGTCACACCCTTAGGGCCTATTACTTATACTTCATGTTTTTTGGCCCTTGGATCCAGCACAAGAGTTGCAACATTCACCAAAAAAAAAAAACAAGAGAAAATCCCTGCATATGGATCACCCTTCAAATCCTCTATCAGGAGCATGCAGGAGAGACTGGCTCTGATTAGTGTGATGTCAAAAAGCCTACGTGTGCCAACCTGCAGAAGGAGTTGTGATAATTAGAAGAACAGCTGGGTTAATAGGCAAAGCATTAAAGAGTGCTGGTGTAGAGGGCTGCTTCTTGCTACCCCAATGAGAACACCTGTGGGAACAAGACCTAGGTCATGTTCTGGGAATGGTACGGAACACACTGAGAGCTGTGCTGCATCCAGTTCTCTGGCCAGGGCCAGCTGCCTACCTGAATGATCTCCTTGAGCTCTTCCACAGCCCTCTCCTCCAGCTCCCTGATCTGAGTCATGGCTTCGTTAAAGCTGGACATCTGGGAAGACAGTTCCTCCTCTTCCTTGGATAACTGAGAGGGCCAAAAAGAAAGACAATTGTGTGATCAGTTGCCACCTCAGCAGGCCACACTTCTGTCTTGCTTGGCCCCATCCTGGTCCTTACATTGCCTGGAATCAGCGCCCCTTTAGAGCAGGCCTCCATCTCTTCTGTTTCCATTTGAATCAACTGCTCTCCACTGGGCCCACTGTGGGGGCTCAGCTCCTTGACCCTGAGGAAAGAAGGAGATCTCAGATCCCACAGCAGCCTCCTTGGTACTCACCACAGGAGTGCGGTACCACCCAGGCTTCAAGGCTTGAGGCTCCAAGGGAATGGAATGGCAACCTTGCCTTCAGCCAGGAGAGAGTAAACTAAAGCTGGACTGGAAAAGCCCCTCACCCTGCTGACTCCCCAGCAGGGCCCAGAGAGGACTGGGACAGACCTAGCTTCATGGCTGAACTCCCAAGTCTCAGGTTCAGGAGTCACAGAGGAGTATACAGTAGGCCCCAAGGCTCCAGAGCCTCCTCCCCTCTCATCACTGCCCTTCCCTTGCCCAGTCCTGTTCCCCATCCCACCTAGCTGTAGGTACTAGTACCTGTCTGCATATCTCAGTGTGTTTAAAGTATATTCACAGGAGCTTATGCCCGGTGAGATCGTGGCAATCTGCAAAAGAGGGATGGGTGATTAAAGGCTGAGAGGCACAGTGAGGATGCTAGATAGCCTGCCCCCGAGGGGCCTCCACTCGGAGAGTTTCTTCAAGCTTCAGAGACCCACATGGTATTGATGGGAGGGCTCATTTAGCATTGTGCTGTGCTAGGCCACTTGCCCCATGGGCATTGCAAATTAAGATGCCTCAGACTTTGGTTTCCTACTTTCAAAGACACATCTAATTATCTTTCGCTTCATTATTCCTTTACTGAGACAGTCTTGCTACCAAGGTCCTATCTTTTCTTTCTTTTTTTTTTTTTTTTTGAGACGGAGTCTCACTCTGTTGCCCAGACCAGAGTGCAGTGGTGCGATCTTGACTCGCTGCAAGCTCTGCCTTCCGAGTTCATGCCATTCTTCTGCCTCAGCCTCCTGAGTAGCTGGGACTACAGGTGCCTGCTACCACACCCGGCTAATTTTTGTATTTTTTAGTAGAGACGGGGTTTCACCACATTAGCCAGGATGGTCTCAATCTCCTGACCTTGTGATCCGCCCACCTTGGCCTCCCAAAGTGCTGGGATTACAGGCGTGAGCCACCGCGCCCGGCCCAAGGTCCTATCTTAAAGCTCTGTGGCTTCTACTGGAAACTTCAGTTTCCTTAGGCCAAGGGATAATGTCTGAGGTACAGGGTTTAGAGCTTAGTCAGAAAATCCCACCTTCCTTATGAAAAGGCCCCCACCCAAAGGGTAGGGGAGAATATTCTCTTGAGGGGAAGGATGGCAGATCTCACATACAAGGGCTTGGGGATAAAACAGGGAAGAGGAAGTCATTCAAGAACACAGCTTTATGATCCAGGCTATTTCTATTTTCTAGGCTGGGAGCCAATGAACCTGAGGGTTCATGGAAGAAACAAGGACTTCCCTCTCCTGCTGACCCAAAGGCCCATCTTCTGAATTCTGGAACCCCTTTTTCATCTGGTAATGGAGGAATGACCTCTCCCAAAGCAAGAGCTGCATCTACACATCTTAAAGGGAATAGATCCCTTCCTCCCCAGTTGGTTAGGCCACGAGGAGGCTGGTGCATTAAAGCAGGATCTGGAAGCTCAGTCACAGTAGAGCCTGGAAACGCAGGCAGCCGGCAGTGCTGAGCTTCCCGCCCAGGGACAGGACTAAGTGTCTCTGTGGAAGGCAACTCTGTCTCCTCTTGCACCATCACCTTCAAAGTGACCCTACTCACCATGCAAGTCCTAGAGTTCTCCCCAATGAAGGAGTCCCTCAGCACCTGTGTCAGCTTGCTCTCACGGAACGGGGTGTGAGCCTTGTTCTGTCCCAGGGCCCTGATGCACTCCTGTGGGGGCAGCAGGAACAACTGAGGTCCCTTCTTTCCTTGCACTGACCCCTCCCCATCCCTTCCCAGCAGCTCTTCCAGCCAACCAGCTCTAGCTGCCCCACTACCTTCAGGGCTAAGAGACTCTTGTTGATTTCTGCACCCTCCATGCGGGTCTGCCGGTCAGCACTGGAAGTGTCTGCACCTCGCTCATTCCCTGCCAGATCTACCAAAGAGAACTTGCCATGCATTCTCCCTTTAGCTCGAAGAAGAATCTGGAAGCAGGCGTGGGAGCGGGAGGAATTGGAGTTGGCAAATGTCTGCCCAGAGGTTCTGTGGTAAAGAAAGGGTTATGAGATTCTGTGGTCACCAGCCCCCATGGCACCCAAGTCCACAGACGTTCTCTAGGAAGGGAAGGACACAGGTTAGGAGGCGAAGAAATCCTGTGTCTTCCTGTCCCAGGCTTCCCTCTTGCCCTCCCTGGGTAGCAATTCTCCCTCCAGCTCTGGACCTAATACATTTTCCTGGCAGCCAAATTAGTACTGGATTCTGGACTAGGGAATCCAGTCCTTTGCCAGACCTGGAGCCCTAGAAGGACATGGGGAAGGATAAATTGCCTCTGCTACAAAGGGCCCACAGGGAAGGGGGAAGCTGTCATGAACCACCTGCCACAGCTTGAGGACCCTGTAGAGGGCAGCCCCCTCCCTGGGCCTCCATAGCTGCCTAGCGCTCCACTGTACCAATACCCACAGCCCTAGTGGAAAGTGCTCCCCTACTTCTGTGCAGAGGGGGTATGAACCCATTACTTCCAGCCCAGAACAGACCCAGAGCTCCTGACTTCCACCACAAAGGGAGGGAAGAGCAAGGAGGAACTCAGAGAAGCCAGGAAGCATGACTTTGGGGTAACACTTTGACTTGTTTTTTTTATTTTTTTGAGAGTCTCGCTGTGCCATGCAGACTGGAGTGCAGTGGTGCGATCATAGCTCACTGCAACCTCGAACTCCTGGTCTGAAGTGATCCTCTTGCTTCATTTTCCCAAACTGCTGAGATTATAGGTGTGAGCCACTGTACTTGACCTGACTTGGTTCTGATTAGCCTCTGGCCCTGGGGTCGTATGTCTTATAGAGACCCTATAAAGCAGAGGCCTTCGCAGCCCTTACCAAACTGGGCAAAGCAGCACTCTGTGTAAACAGAAATGTGCTCAGTTAGACTTTACTCATGAACCAGACATGAGAAGGTCGCTCCTTCCCCCGCACCAGGACTCTGACCTGCAGGCGCTGCCCATGTCGAGCATCTTAATGACGTCATCAGCAGAGTTAACCAGGTGCTCCTGCAGCCCCACCACTTGCACCTGTTGCTTGCCATCCTCCAGCACACGCAGCTTGGCCTTCTTGTTGAGCAGGTCAAACAGCTGTGCCAGGCAGGGGGAATGAGGCTAAGGCCACTGGGCACCAGGCACCCTACCCGACTGCTCCCTCCTACAGAGCCTGGCCAGCTCAGACAAGAGCCAGCAGCAGGAAAGGCAGAGAACATGAGATGATGGATGTCAGCCTAGCAGAGGGCAATATACTTGGGATCTGAGCCAAACTGCCTCAGTTTGCTGTGACTCTGGTACCTTACTAGCTGTGTGAGCCTGGGCAAGTTAATAACCACTCTAGCCTTGCATCTCATCTGTAAAGCCGAGACAGATAGCGCTTAGAATAGCACATAGCTCCTAATATCTTGTTATTATTATTTTGAGATGGAGTTTAGCTCTTGTCGCCCAGGCTGGAGTGCAATGGCGCAAGCTCTGCCTCCTGGGTTCAAGCGATTCTCCTGCCTCAGCTTCCTGAGTAGCTGGGATTACAGGTGCCCACAACCATGCCCAGCTAATTTGTTATGTGTTTTTAGTAGAGATGGGGTTTCACCATGTTAGCCAGGCTGGTCTCAAACTCCTGACCTCAGGTGACTTGCCTGCCACGGCCTCCCAAAGTGCTGGGATTATAGGCGTGAGTCACCACGCCCAGTCCCTAATATCTTATTAATGATAAATATTAGCTATTTTTATTATCTAGATCCCACTCTAGGGAAAGCAACTCTGTAGAAGCACACAGTGCATACAGAGAGGGGTGGAAAGAGATATTTGGGGGTGCGGGAAGGGAAAGAATGAATATGAGACTGAATGTGCACAATCAGGGAAGAAGGGATGAAGGAAATAGGCTGAGGGAGGTCAGGACACACACAGGCAAACCTGGCACCTGAGAGGGGGCCCTGAGGAGTATTCTTGCCGTATTTGTTGAACTTAGGTGCCATCTCACCATCAGATGAAACCCCCTACATGTGCATGCCAGGGCAGAGTGGCCCATCAGTGGCTTGACAGCTAATAGGTTTTTGGCTTCAACTTCTAGCCAACTTCAAGGTTTTAAAATGTGCTGGGTCCCAACAGTGTAAACAAGGGGCTTCCCACCAGCTACCTTCCCATTGTAGATCTCGAAGAATGTCACATAGACTTCCAAGCCCAGTTTCCGGTAGCAGGGTTGATTCTTCAGGAGGAAGACGTCCCGGGCTGAGGGAGAGAACCTTGCTAAGCAAACAACATGCCTTTTGGTGCCCAACCCTGAAGCAGCAGTACACAGTACTTACAGGCCATGGCGTAAATCCCTTTGGATGCATTCTGGGCTTTCCCAGAGAGGTCTCCACCCATAGTCTGCAAAGGGAAGGGGTAGACGACCATGGAAAAGGGCCGTTGGCCTAGGGCAGAGCACTACTGGCCCATCACCACAGTGGGCCACAACAAAGCCAGAAGGCTGGACCTAAAGCCCCTCCCTGTGTCTGACATGGCAAGGCTATCTGGTGATGGGGCATCTGTAACAAGGGGCCTTTTTTTTTTTGAGATGGAGTCAGTGTCACTGTGTCACCCAGGCTGGAGTGCAGTGGCCGGATCTCAGCTCACTGCAAGCTCCGCCTCCCGGGTTTATGCCATTCTCCTGCCTCAGCCTCCCAAGTAGCTGGGACTACAGGCACCCGCCACCTCGCCCGGCTAGTTTTTTGTATTTTTTAAGTAGATACAGGGTTTCACCGTGTTAGCCAGGATGGTCTCGATCTCCTGACCTCGTGATCCGCCCGTCTCGGCCTCTCAAAGTGCTGGGATTACAGGCTTGAGCCACCGCGCCTGGCCGGGGCCTTTCTTAAGAAACTCATGGTCTCCTTTTATAGGGAGCCAGGGATGCACAATGGAAACGCTCTTTCCCTGCCAGGCCTCAATACTCACATGTGTCTTGCCACTTCCTGTCTGGCCATATGCAAAACAAGTTGCTTTTCCACCTTCAAAGATTGTCTGTACCAGTGGCCTTGCTGTGAACCTAGAAGAGGGGTAGAGTATTTGTATCTGTTCCCAAAATGTGCTCCTTGGAACACGTCCTGCCACCCTTCCACTGCAGAGTTCTCAGGGTCGATTCCTCCTTCGAAGCATAGCACTGCTCTCCTGCCTCAGTGGTCCCACCTGACCCCAACCCCACTTACAAATCTAAATACTCCTAGCAAACTGGCAGTGGGATGGGGGTTGGGGGATCCCTGGGCTGACTACCCAGGAGCAAGCTAATGGCCCATACTCTAAGTCATCCAACCTTTCCTCTGACCCTGGAGACAAAGGATGAAAGCCTAAGCTCAGCATCCAAATTCCAGCAGAAGAGACACTACTGGCTGGGCATGGTGGCTCACGCCTGTAATCCCAGAACTTTGGGAGGCTGAAGTGTGTGGATCACCTGAGCTCAGGAGTTTGAGACCAGCCTGACCAACATGGTGAAACTGTCTGTACTAAAAATACAAAAAATTAGCCAGGTATGGTGGTGCTTCCAACTACTTGGGAGGCTGGGGCAGGAGAATTGCTTAAACCCAGGAGGCGGGGGTTGCAGTGAGCTGAGATCTCGCCACTGCACTCCAGCCTGGGTGACAAACTGACTGAGACCCCGTCTCAAAAAATAAATAAATAAAAATAAAATAAATATCCCTATGAGGGTACTGGGTGCTGTATTAGAAAGAGCAGATCCGGGGCCAGGCGCAGTGGCTCACGCCTGTAATCCCAGCACTTTGGGAGGCCAAGGCGAACAGATCACCTGAGGTCAGGAGTTCGAGACCAGCCTGACCAACAGGGGGAAACCCTGTCTTTACTAAAAACACAAAATTAGCCAGGTGTGATGGTGGGCACCTGTAATCCCAGCTACTCAGGAGGCTGAGGCAGGAGAATTGCTGGAACCTGGGAGGCGGAGGTTGCAGTGAGCCAAGATTGTGCCCCTGCATTCCAGTCTGGGCAACAAGAGTGAAATTCTGTCTCAAAAAAAAAAAAAAAAAAAAGCAGCAGAGCAGATCCCAATGGACAATGGGATGGCTGCATAAGGCACAGGAAGAACCCCTGGAGCCTGCCCAGCCCTGCCTCAGCGCATAACGGGTAATACCTCATTATTCAGGATCCACTCAAGGATGGGCCACTAAGCTGCCAAAGGGTATGACCCAAAGAAAACACAGAGGCAAGGAAGAGCCTCAGAATTTAGCATGTCTGTGAGTAGTATGACCACCATGTCCCACAACAAAAAGGGTATGGAAGGGCACAAGGAGGGAAAAATGGATGCAAGGGACTAACCTGTAGACAACTTCATTCGAAGCTGTTTCATCAAATGCAAAGTCAAAGCAGAATGCTTGGTTCTCCAGATACTTTGTTAAGTCCACTTTCAACTTGGGTTCATGTACCAAGAGGAGACACTTACTAGGAATGGAAATCACATCAATTTCTTTCTTGGCCAATTCTGCAGAAGGAGAGTATTTCAGGGGGTGCTCCCTGGAAACAGAAGGCCCCTTAGTCAGTCTGAAGCCTCTTCCTGACTGAACAGGACTTACCTTGCTTATTCAGTGGGCGTTTCCTAACACAGACACATATTCTGTGCTCTTCGATCTGCAAGTGGATGAGAGGAGGCAACCAACAGCAAAGGGTCAGAGCAATTTCAAAAGCAAGTTTGTCCAGAACTTCCACCCCTTCCAATCCCATGTCTGGCCCAGTCAGAGGACAAGGTCTAACACTAGGACCCCTGCATCCTCCATTAGATACTCCAGAGCACAAGATGAGAGCACTGGATTTTGTTCCCATTTTTCTCACTCTGCTGTCTACAGGAGTTTCAGCACTACTTTCATGATTCTTACTAATGCAGGAATCTAGCCAACCTATGGTAGTGGGAGTGGAACCCAGTTTATAAAGATCAGACCCCTCCCATGCGGGCCTCATTAGCTTCAGCCCACCAAAGGATATTAAAAAATAACCTCGGCTGGACACATTGGCTCACGCCTGTAATTCCAGAACTTTGGGAGGCCAAGGTGGGCAGATCATGAGGTCAGGAGTTCGAAACCAGCCTGATCAACATGGTAAAACCCCATCTCTACTAAAAATACAAAAATTAGCTGGACTTGGTGGCACATGCCTGTAATCCCAGCTAATGGGGAGGCTGAGGCAGGAGAATTGCTTGAACCCAGGAGGCGGAGGCTGCAGTGAGCCAAGATCATGCCATTGTACTCCACCCTGGGCGACAGAGTGAGACTCCGTCTCAAAAAATAAAATAGCCTCTTCCAGGCTTACACCTGTAATCCCAGCACTTTGGGAAGTCGAGGCGGGCAGATCGCTTGAACCCAGAGGTTCGAGATTGGCCCGGGCAACGTAGTGAAACCCTTGTCTGCCAAAAATACAAAAAATCAGCAGGGTGCGGTGGAATGCATCTGTGGTCCCAGCTACCTGGGAGGCTGAGGTAGGGAGGATCACTCAAGCCCTGGAGGTTGCAGTATTCAAGATCACACCACTGCACTCCAGCCTGCGTGAGAGTGAGACCCCATCGCAAAAAAAAAAAAAAAAAAAAAAAAACGCTCAAAGTGAGTAAAGATTCCTGCATGCCCTCATTCCTGTAAAGAGAAGTTTTCTATCCCTCAATTGTACACTTATTCAAGAAAGAGAAGTTCTTTAGATGTACTTACAGGATCAGTCATAGTAAGTGGATGACATTCCAAAGTAGCCTGAAATTCTTTAATCATTCGGGCAAATTCCCCGTTTGGAAAACTACTGTCATACTCCTGGTTTGAGACGAGAGTGAAAAAGGGCAGACTGTTAAGATATAAGTGCTCTCAGATCCCTATGCGGCAGCAGCAATAGCTCTTTGCTCACCACCCTTCACAGTTGTCAAAGTCCCCGCCCTGGCTGTAGGTTGAGAAGCCAGGTACGAAGCACTGGGGAAGAGACTGGCAGAGGGGCCTAAGCATACACCAAAGCATGCTAGAAACTGGGACTAGGGCCAGTTCCACATTTTAGGAGGCACAGCAGCAGACTGGGCTACCTAGAAGCAATGAACCCAAGTAAGGGGACTGTACTGCAGTCCCTACCCTCCAAATACGTACAACTCGGGGGAGGGTGGGAGAAAGCAGACCAATTATGCCCTCCAGCCCCTCTGGCCATCCTGCCATGTGAGCATGTGATGGGCTTGCTTACTAGACAATCTGCATGAAATATTCCTCATCTGAAGACCTTCAGAAACATTTCTGAATTACTTGTTCTCTGAATCCTGATAAACCAGTTAAATTTCCAGGATATCAGAATTGGAGCCTCAGAGGCCAGGTGCAATGGCTTATGCCTACAATCCCAGCACTCTGGAAGGCCAAGAATTCCAGACCAGCCTGGGCAAAATAGCGAAACTCTGTCTCTACTAAAAATACAAAAAAGTAGCTGGCACACGCCTGTAATCCCAGCTACTTGGGAGGCTGAGGCACAAGAATCACTTGAACTCAGAGGCGGAGGTTGCAGTGAGCCGAGATCACACCACTGCACTCCAGCCTGGGCAACAGAGCAAGACTCTGTCTCAAAAAAAAAAAAAACAGAATTGGGGCCTCAAGAACTGGAGCCTCAGAAATGCTGGGGCCCAACTGTATCTCGACTGCGGGCCCAACTGTATCTCGACTGCGTGTAGGGTTTCGGTTAAGGACACCTGTCCAAAAACCCTTGCCCTAGCCTCCCAAGAAAGGTACCTGAGCTCGTTTCATTCTCATTTCAGAGTTCTGGGCCTTCTTCTCTTCTCGCTTGTTCTTCATTTTTTCCACTTCCTTCACAATACATGATTTCCTCCGAACTACAAAAACATTAAAAAAAAAAAAAGGAAGCCCACTCTGTTACCAGTCTAAGCCAGCCTACTCTTTTCTGGCTATTTATTGAGTACTGGGCCTTTCCCAGGGAGAGGCCTTCTCTAGATCCTTACTCTTAAATTACTATATGCAAAAAGAAGTAATAGATGTGACTCTTGGGATGGACAAGTCCACAAAGTAGTGGCCTGGCCAGTGTGAAGTCAAATAGTGATAACTGTACTCCAGTTCTAACCCAAGCTTTCCCTAAGCATCTTGGCTACTTTCTCAACAACCACAGAGGTGGGACAGTTCTTGTTTTGTCTTGATAATGAAAGACTGATTCCATGGCCAAAGGAAAACATGCCCCCATGTGACAAACAGGGCTTGAACTCAGGTGCCAAGGTAAGCCAGGTTTAGGATGGAATGTTAACTATCTGTGCCTCACTAGAAACAGAACAGCAGACAGCTCAGTGTGTCTACCTGAGTTCACAGGGTTTGCAGAAGAGCTGCCTCGGATGGAATGGACTTGCTCTTCCACCTCCTCGCTGACCATCCTCAATGGTATTTCAGCCACTGCGGGGCAGGAAGGCCTAGGGTGGGCAGCTGTAGGGGAACAAGAGTCACTGGAGAAGCAGGCAGGTATACCACAGGCATCTCACCTGAGCCCATGGCCCTGCTTATGGGCTGGGAGAGTGACCTGCGTGCTCAGCAAGGCTCTTTTTTTTTTTGAGACGGAGTCTTGCTCTGTCACCCGGGCTGGAGTGCAGTGGCCGGATCTCAGCTCACTGCAAGCTCTGCCTCCCGGGTTCACGCCATTCTCCTGCCTCAGCCTCCCGAGTAGCTGGGACTACAGGCGCCCGCCACCTCGCCCAGCTAATTTTTTGTATTTTTAGTAGAGACGAGGTTTCACCATGTTAGCCAGGATGGTCTCAATCTCCTGACCTCGTGATCCGCCCGTCTCGGCCTCCCAAAGTGCTGGGATTACAGGCTTGAGCCACCGCGCCCAGCCAGCAAGGCTCTTACAGTATGTGCAGAGCTTGTACTTTTCCCTTCACCTCAGCCCACACTCTCACCCTGACCACGTTTTCTGCAAGGGCTGGCTCCTGGGGTCAAAATACCTTAAAGGGTATGTGAACAGTTCAGTATGGGCTTTGATATGAAGGGAAAAGCCTCTGAGGACATGAACTCTTTAGACTTCACTCAAGCATGGGTTCTCAGGCCAGGCCAGGTCTGGTCTTAGGGAGAAAAGCCAGGCCTTTCTGACTTCTCCCAAGCCTCAGGAACCCAGGTGGTTAACAGGAGCAAAGACTGAAAAGCTAGGGTGACGGGGAACTGGGGAAACAACTAACCAGATTGATTCAATACAGAAAGGTCCAATCCACAACACCTCATTACTTCCCATACTTGGTCATGACCCATTCATTTACTTTCATCCTATTAGAGCTGAATTTGATACATGTAAAGTGTAATGGTTGTGTGTCTTACAAAATTTGCATCTACTTTATATAATCTATTAAAGACTGACAAACAATTTATATTAAAAATTTTTATTAGGGCCGGGCGCGGTGGCTCAAGCCTGTAATCCCAGCACTTTGGGAGGCCGAGACGGGCGGATCACGAGGTCAGGAGATCGAGACCATCCTGGCTAATACGCTGAAACCCCGTCTCTACTAAAAAATACAAAAAAACTAGCCGGGCGACGAGGCGGGCGCCTGTAGTCCCAGCTACTCGGGAGGCTGAGACAGGAGAATGGCGTGAACCCGGGAGGCGGAGCTTGCAGTGAGCTGAGAGCTGGCCACAGCACTCCAGCCTGGGCGGCAGAGCAAGACTCCGTCTCAAAAAAAAAAAAAAAAAAAAAAAAAAAAAAAAAAAAAATTTTATTTATATTTACTAATTTTCCACACCTCATCTGACTCACTTTAAAAAATTTTAAAATTGTGCAAACCCGGGAGGCAGAGCTTACAGTGAGCCGAGATCATGCCACTGCATTCCAGCCTGGGCAACAGAGACTCCGTCTCAAATAAAAAATAAAAAAAAAAATTTTTAATTTAATTCATATAGGCCGGGTGCGGTGGCTTACGCCTGTAATCCCAGCTGGGAGGCCGAGGCGGGTGGATAATGAGGTCAGGAGATCGAGACCATCCTGGCTAACACTGTGAAACCCTGTCTCTACTAAAAAAATACAGAAAAATTAGCCGGGCATGGTGGTGGGTGCCTGTAGTCCCAGCTACTCGGGAGGCTGAGGGAGGAGAATGGCATGAACCCGGGAGGCGGAGCTCATAGTAAGCTGAGATTGCGCCACTGCACTCTAGCCTGGGTGACAGAGCGAGACTCCGTCTCAAAAAAAAAAAAAAAATTCAATTTATATAAAGTACAAAAAAGGGCCGGGTGCAGTGGCTTACGCCTGTAATCCCAGCACTTTGCAAGGCTGAGGCGGGCAGATCACGAAGTCAGGAGTTTGAGATCAGCCTGGCCAATATGATGAAACCCCGTCTCTATTAAAAATACAAAAATTAGCTGGGTGTGGTGGCACACGCCTGTAGTCCCAGCTACTCGGGAGGCTGAGGCAGGGGAATTGCTTGAACCTGGGAGGCGGAGGTTGCAGTGAGCCGACATCAAGCCACAGCATTCCAGCCTGGGTGATGGAGCAAGACTCTGTCTCAAAAAAAAAAAAAAAGTATAAAAAGAGGGCCAGGTGCAGTAGCTCACACCTATAATCCCAGAACTTTGGGAGGCCAAGGCAGGCGGATCACATGAGGTCGAGAGTTTGAGACCAGCCTGACCAACATGGAGAAATCCTGTCTCTACTAAAAAGACAAAATTAGCCGGGCATGGTGGCACATGCCTGTTATCCCAGCTACTTGGGAGGCTGAGGCAGGAGAATCGCTGGAACCCGGGAGGCCGAGATTGAGGTGAGCCAAGATTGAGTCATTGCACTCCAGCCTGGGCAACAAGAGCAAAACTCCATCTCAAAAGAAAAACCAAGTACAAAAAGAGGGCTGAGCACAGTGGCTCACGCCTGTAATAGCAGCACTTTAGGAGGCCAAGGTGGGCGGATCACTTGAGGCCAGGAGTTCGAGACCAGCCTGGCCAACATGGCAATACCCCATCTCTACTAGACATACAAAACTTAGCCGGGCATAGTGGCACATGCCTGTAATCCCAGCTACTCAAGAGGCTGAGGTGGGAGAATTGGTTGAACCTAGGAGGTGGAAGTTGCGGTAAGCCAAGATCATGCCATTGCACTCCAGCCTGGATGACAGAGTGAGACTCCGTCTCAATAAATAAATAAAAAAATACAGAAAGAAAAAAGCTAATTAATGCTATTAGAAGTCAGGATTATGGGTACCCTTGAGGGGATTAGGAGCTGGAAATGTGCCCAACAGGGACTTTTGAAGTTCTGGTAATGCTCTGATCATGTTAGTTACGAGTCAGTTCTGTTTATGAAAATTCACTGAACTCAATGCTATGTGTACTTAGACCTTAGACTCCTCAACTATGTCAGAGGGCTTCTGCCCAGTCTTTCACCTCTTGTGAAAGACTGATTCCATGGCCACAGGAAAACATGCCCGCATGTGAGAAACAAGGCTTGAACTCAGGTGCTTTGAAGTACTGGTAATGATCTGATCATGTTAGATACATAAATGTGTTCAGTTTACGAAAATTCACAGAACTATATACTCAATGCTATGTGTACGTGTCTGTGTGTATGTGTGTGTAATGTTTCAATTAAGTTTTTTAAAAAAGAGATGATTTCCAAATAAGAAAGCCGTGTTGGTAGGGCAGGAGCAGACCAGTTCTGAAGCTGGGGGAATGGATGAATCTCAGGATATTCTAGCACAGGGACCAAGCAATGTGCTTCAGGGCCTCAACCATGGCAGGTGCGGGGCACTTTCGTTACTCACGAGGAACTGAAAACTGCTTGCGGGGGTTTGCAGCTGCAGGCAGCTCCACCTCCATGTCATTCTCCTGAGCAGTGACACGAAGCTCTGAGACAGTGGACATGCGAGTGGAGCGAGTTCGAAGACCTGGAGAACCGAGAGCAGTAGCCAGTCAGTGCTGCATGATTTGGAGGGTGGTCAGGGGCAAACCTCCAAGTTTTTGTACAAGGTGAAATAGGTCCCAGCCACCAGGAAAGGGCTCACCAACTTCCCATATTCCTTAGAAAGGAAAAATTAGACTAAGTACCAGTACCCCCAAAACCCTTTGTCCACATTGTGCAAATCCAGGAGCTCCTGAGGGCAGGGATATCTCCCACAAAGAGCATCTGTCTTGAGTAAGTACAGGGACCTATAGCTATCTTGAAAACATTTTTGGAGAGAGAGAGACCTAATCTAAGTCCTTGAGAAAAAGTATTATTATTACTTTTTTTTTTTTGAGGAGTTTCGCTCTTGTTGCCCAGGCTGGAGTGCAGTAGTACAATCTCGGCTCACTGCAACCTCCGCCTCCCGGGTTCAAGCAATTCCCCTGCCTCAGCCTCCCGAGTAGCTGGGACTACAGGCATGTGCCACCACACCCAGCTAATTTTTGTATTTTTTTTTTTTAGTAGAGACGGGGTTTCACCATGTTGGCCAGGATGGTCTTGATCTCTTGACCTTGTGATCCACCCGCCTCAGCCTCCCAAAGTGCTGGGATTACAGGCGTGAACCACCATGCCCAGCCCAGCTTTTTCTTGAGTCAGAGTCTCACACTGTCAGCCAGGCTGGAGTGCAGTGGTGCAATCTTGGCTCGCTGCAACCTCTGCCAAAACCAACTTCTATCGAGTTTCTGAGTATTTTAAGTTCAAGCTGATGGCTGTATATAATCCATATCTTGAATTTTTACAATCTTCCTGTTTCCCTAATGATTTTATTTTATTTTTTATTTTCATAATAAGATTGGGTCTTGCTATGTTGCCCAGGCTGGTCTCAAACTCCTAGGTTCAAGCCATCTTCCTGCCTCAACCTCCCAAAGCACTGGGCTTACAGATGTGAGCCATTACATCTAGCCCCAAATGATCTGTAATTTTTTTTTTTTTTTTTTAAGACCGAGTCTCGCTCTGTCGCCCAGGCTGGAGTATAGTAGCACGATCTCCACTCACTGCAACCTCCACCCCCAGGCTCAAACGATTCTCTTGCCTCAGCTTCCTGAGTAGCTGGGATTACAGGTGCCTGCCACCACGCCTGGCTAATTTTTGTATTTTTAGTAGAGACAGGGGTTTCACCATGTTGGCCAGGCTGGTCTCAAACTCCTGACCTCAGGTGATCCACCCGCCTAGGCCTCCTAAAGTGCTGGAATTACAGGCGTGAGCCACACCGCGCCTGGACAGTTTTTTGTATTTTTAATAAAGACAGGGTTTCACCATGTTGACCAGGCTCGTCTGAAACACCTGACCTCAGGTGATCTGCCCACCTTGGCCCCCCAAAGTGCTGGGATTACAGGCATGAGCCACTACTCAGGGCCTTAAAGACTTTTTTTAAATTTCTATTGAAATGAGCTGTGTAGCTGGGCATGGTGGTGTGTGCCTGTAGTCCCAGCACTTTGGGAGGCTGAGGCAGGAGGATTGCTTGAAGCTAGGAGTTCAAGACCAGCTTAGGTAACAAAGTGAGACCCCATCCTAAAAAAAAAAAAAAAAAGCTATTGGCTGGGCATGGTGGCTCACGCCTGCAATACTGGCACTTTGGGAGGCTGAAGCAGGAGGATCACTTGAGGCCAGGAGTTTGAGACCAGCCCAGGCAATATAGTGAGACCTTGTCTCTACAAAAAAACAAAAAAAAATTAGCCAGGTGTGATGAGGCACACCTGTAGTCCCAGCTACATGGGAGGCTGAGGTGGGAGGATTGCCTGAGCCCAGGAGTTCAAGACTACAGTGAGCTACGATCATATCATGGTATTCCAGCATGGACAACCAAGTGAGACCCTGCCTTTGAAAAACAAAAAACAAAAAGTTGTGGCAATATCCTTTGAGGACATGAACACGGAATGGGACTGCTGCGAGTCCCAACTCTCCTGCATGCCCTTATGGTACACCCAGCAAGAAAGGGCCAGCACCACAACAGTTAGGCCCAAGCTTGCAATGGCACCATCCTCCACTCAGGGCCCCCAGAACCTGAAGCTCCAGCCACGTATTCTGGGAGTCCCTGAGGTAGCTGGATATTTCAGGGCAATGATGACCCCTAGACCTGGAGAGCTGTGCAGGTCACCAGCCTTCAAGGTACAGTTGGCTTTAAGCTGGATCTTTTGGGAAGCTTACCCCCTAGAGTCACAGTCTATCATGTTGTCAAAGTAGGTTTTCAGAGACTACTTCTGCAGAGAGAGCCCAACTTCCTAGACCATGAGGCAATGCTGTTATTCTCTCCAGCCCCAGCCATCCCTCTCTATAGTGCCACCAACTGTACTTCTAAACAACCCACAGACCTAGTGTCTCCCTTTTGCAAAGCCTCTTTCCAGGGCATACTGTTCCCCTGAGGAGGCTGAGCCCTGAGGGAAGAAAACAGGCCTACCAATGGCTGATTCCCACTCTCCTTAGCATCAGGCTCTGGATTATACAGAAAAGGTTTCCAGGCCAGGCAGCAAATTTCCTAAATGCACCAGGTCTCTTAAAGGTTGGCCTGATAGCTGTAGGTTGGATTCTTCCTCATAGAGAAAGAAGCTTGGAACCTAGGCAGGACTCAGCCCACATAGAAACCATCTGCAAAAGAGGAGCTTCCACAACCCTTGAGTCCTAGAAACATAATTCCTGACACAAATTCCATGACAGTAAGCTAGTAGAAATCCACTTACTTTCTTTTGGAGCAGGAATTTTGGAGTTGACGGATCTCCGTTTTTGTTTCTGAAAAACAAATCAAATTGTCACAATATATGGCTCTTATCAATTCTCAAGGGCCTATCCTGGGCCCATGTACTATGCTAAAATGCCAGACAGTCAATCAGCAAAGAGCCAATAAGCAAAGTGAATCCTCTGGGGTACTGGCTGCAGCCAGATGACAGGCACCTACCTGGATTGTTACATTTTCCTGCAGGGGCAGATTGTCCTTTGGATGTAAGGGAAGAAGCTGTAAGAGTTCTGGGTTTATTGCAGCCACATCATCAAAATCAATCTGCAAGGAGCAAGTAAAAGTTTCAATGAAACAACATTGTTCAATCCAAATACATTTCTTTTTTCTTTTCTTTTTTTCTGAGACAGAGTCTCGCTCTGTCACCCAGGCTGGAGGGCAGTGGCGTGATCTCGGTTCGGTGCAACCTCCGCCTCCTGGGTCCGAGCAATTCTCCTGCCTCAGCCTCCCAAGTAGCTGGGACTATAGGCGTGTGCCACCAAGCCCAGATAATTTTTGTAGTTTTAGTAGAGACCGGGTTTCACCATGTTGGCCAGGATGGTCTCAACCTCCTGGCCTCAGGTAATCTCCCCACCTTGGCCTCCTAAAGTGCTGGGATTACAGGTGTGAGACACTGTGCCTGGTCCCCCCAGGCTGAGGTGGGAGAATCGCTGGAATCCAGGAGGTGGAGGTTGCATTAAGTTGAGATTATGCCCCTGCCCTCCAGCCTGGGCGACAGAGTGAGACTCTGTCTCAAAAAAACACAAAAACATTAAAAAAAAAAAAAAAAGTCTATAGACAGGGCTACCCCTAAATTCAAACTTTACCAGCTTTAAGTTCCACTAAGTATGAATAGCTATAAAACAAATAGTTACTCCTTAATAATGGTTTACCATCTAGATGGATATGGGTTTCTGATTTCCAAGCCAATGGTAGACGTCAGTGATGAGAATGAGGGGAAGAGGAGGGCAGACAGGCAGGCAAACTGGTGGGTACTCCACAGCAGATCTAGGCCACTTGGCTCCCCTGCTGTTTTGCTGGGCAGTGAGGTCCTGCTGGGCACAGCCCCCTAAGCACCTCTTGCTGGCTGACACGGAGGAGGAAACAAGTTCTAACTGTCTGGTGAGAGTCCAATGGAGGCCCTTTAGGATCTTATGGGCAGGGGCAAGTTCCCGACAGCTGCTACCTAACCCTAAGACTACCTACATTTTCTTCTGGGCCCAGAAACTTCTTCCCCAGTTATGGCTTCCTGCCCATGCCTTACCTATTTCCTGTTGATGCCTGCAATGAGGTCACAATTCTAAGTTTACATCATCAGAGTCCTGCAATCCTCCAGGAACAACTTCACCAGGATAACTTTACAACAGGTTCAGACATATCAAATTTGTCCCAACTTGTTATTTGTATTTTAAAATGTGACAGAGCTGAAGTATGTACTCCAGGGTGAGGGCTTTACTGCCTAGATATGAAACCTGCAGTTATTAGCTGCCTATTCAAGCATTTGTTAGGCACCACGAAGACAGCAGCCTGCAGGGGGAAAGTAGTCAAAGATAAATTACCACATATGTAGGCCGGGCACAGTGGCTCATGCCTGTAATCCCAGCACTTTGGGAGGCTGAGGTGGGTAGATCACCTGAGGTTGGGAGTTCGAAACCAGCCTGACCAACATGGAAAAACCCCGTCTCTACTAAAATTACATAGCCAGGTGTGGCGCATGCCTGTAATCCCAGCTACTCAGGAGGCTGAGGCAGAAGAATTGCTTGAACCTGGGAGGCGGAGGTTGCAGTGAGCCGTGATAGTGCCATTGCACTCCAGAGCAACAAGAGCAAAACTCTGTCTCAAAAAAAAAAAAAAAAAAAGCCAGGCATGGTGGCTCATGCCTGTAATCCCAGCACTTTGGGAGGCCGAGGCAGGTGGATCACGAGGTCAGGCAGGAGATTGAGGCCATCCTGGCTAACACAGTGAAACCCCGTCTCTACTAAAAATACAAAAAATTAGCCAGGTGTGGTGGCGGGTGTCTGTAGTCCCAGCTACTTGGGAGGCTGAGGCAGGAGAATGGTGTGAACTTGGGAGGCAGAGCATGCAGTAAGCCAAGATCGCGCCACTACACTCCAGCCTGGGTGACAGAGCGAGACTCCACCTCAAAAAAAAAAAAAAAAAAAAAAAGGATAGAATCACTAAACGCAAAAGCTGGCAAGCACTTCAGTAATCACACTTCTATTCACATTTCTGGGACAGCCACAGACTCTTAGTACACACCTCCCCCATTTCCAACCCCTAAATTACAGAGCATAAACAACAAAGAAAACCAGTTTTTTGTTTTTTTGTTTTTTGAGACAGAGTTTTGCTCTTGGCGCCCATGCTGGAATGCAGTGGCGTGATCTCAGCTCACTGCAACCTTCACCTCCCGGGTTCAAGCGATTCTCCTGCCTTAGCCTCCCGAGTAGCTGGGATTATAGGCATGCGCCACTATGCCCAGCTAATTTTGTATTCTTAGTAGAGACGGGATTTCACCATGTTGGCCAGGCTGGTCTTGCGCTCCTGACCTCAGGTGATCCGTCCGCCTCAGCCTCCCAAAGTGCTGGGATTACAGGCGTGAGTCACCGTGTCCGGCCTTTTTTATATGGAATCTCACTCTGTTACCCAGGCTGCTGGAGTGCAATGGCACGATCTCAGCTTGCTGCAACCTCCATCTCCCGGGTTCAAGCAATTCTTCTGCCTCAGCCTCCTGAGTAGCTGGGACTACAGGTGCCCACCACCATGCCCGGCTAATTTTTTGGATTTTTTTTTTTTTCTTTGGAGACGGAGTCTTGCTCTGTTGTTCAGGCTGGAGTGCAGTGGCCCAATCTCAGCTCACTGCAACTCCACGTCCTGGATTCAAGCAATTCTCCTGCCTCAGCCTCCCAAGTAGCTGGGATTACAGGCGCCCACCACCAGGCCCGGCTAATATTTTTTATTTTTAGTAGATACAGGGTTTCACCATGTTGGTCAGGCTGGTCTCAAACTCCTGACCTCGTGATCCACCCGCCTCAGCCTCCCAAAGTGCTGGGATTACAGGCGTGAGCCACCTCGCCCAGCCAATTTTTTGGAATTTTAGTAGACATGCGGTTTCACCGTATTGGCCAGGTTGGTCTTAAATTCCTGACCTCGTGATCCGCCCACCTCAGCCTCCCAAAGTGCTGGGATTACAGGCGTGAGCCACTGCACCCGGCAAAAACCAGTTTTAAGCCTTGCTCTGACAATCAGCTGATTCTCATGTTGATAATTCAGGGTGAACATCCCAGGAGAAAGGAATAAGCGTGTAAAGGCAGCAGGGAATTAGGCACAGTCACAGAGCAGTAAACCACCTCATTTGCCAGGGTATAGGATATGTGGAAGAAGAGTGGGTGGTACAAAGAAAAAGGGTGATTAGAATCAGAGCTCAAGCCAGGCACGGTGGCTCACGCCTGTAATCCCAGCACTTTAGGAGGCCAAGATGGCCAGATCACTTGAGGTCAGGAGTTTGAGACCAGCCTGGTCAACATAGTGAAATCCTGTCTCTACTAAAAATACAAAAATTAGATGGGTGTGGTGGCAGATGCCTGTAATCCCAGCTTCTTCGGAGACTAAGGCAGGAGAATCGCTTGAACCTGGGGGATGGAGGTTGTAGTGAGCCAAGATCGGCTCACTGAGGGAGATCGTGCCACTGCACTCCAGCCTGGCGACAGAGTGAGACTTTGTCTCACAAAAAAAAAAATTCAGAGCTTGAAAAGGCATGAATGCACCATTAAGAAGTTTGGATCTTATTCCAAAAGCAGTATTTGATCTGAGGTAAGACAAGGGATATATTTCTGAACAAACAACCAAAACAAAAAACAAATCACAAAGGACTGATAATAGCTGGCTGAAAGGAATTTTAGGAACCTCTTGATTCTTTAGCGGCAGATAATGGAAAGTATTCAATCCTTTATTTCTCAAATATACCACCTAAATATCTCTACTATATGTACTATGCTAAGCAAGCTTTTTACATGTTTTATCTTTTTTACTTTTTTTTTTTTTGAGACATGCCTGGCTAATTTTTTTTGCATTTTTTGTAGAAATGCAGTTTTGCTATGTTGCCCAGCCTGGTCTTGAGCTCCTCAGCTCAAAGCAATCTGCCCGCCTTGACCTCCCAAAGTGCTGGGATTATAGATGTGAGCCACTATGCCCAGCCAAGAAGACCAATTTTTTTTTTTGAGGAAAGGTCTCACTCTGTCATCCAGGTCAGAGTGCAGTGGCTCGATCATGGTTCACTGCAGCCTCAACCTCCCAGGCTAAATCGATCCTCCCACCTCAGCTTCCCGAGTAGCTGGAACCGCAGATGCGAGCAACCACACCCTGCTAATTTTTTATTTTTTGTAGAGACAAGGTCTCAACATTTTTCCCAGGCTGGTTTCGAACTCCTGGGCTCAAGCAATCCTCCAAATGAGGCCTCTCAAAGTGCAGGGATTAGAGGCAAGAGCCACCGCACCCAGCCAATCTTTTTTTTTTTTGAGTCAGATTCTCACTGTCGCCCAGGCTGGAGTGCAGTGGCACAGTTTCGGCTCACTGCAACCTCCGCCTCCTGGGTTCAAGCAATTCTCCTGCCTCAGCCTCCCGAGTAGCTGGGATTACAGGCTAGCACCACCACGACCGGCTAATTTTTGTATTTTCAGTAGAGACAGGTTTCGCCATGTTGGCCAGGATAGTCTTGAACCCCTGATCTCAGATGATCCACTCGCCTCAGCCTCCCAAAGTGCTAGGATTACAGGCGTGAGAAGGGCACAGCATCAGAAACTAGGCTCTCACAGATTCCACTTCTGCACAGATCCTTTATGCAGGAAGGCATTAAATGCGGTAGAGGAATTCTCACAGAACCTACCTCTTTGCCCTTTGTGGCACCTCCTTCTGCCCATTCCACTGAAACACAGGATTTCTCCAAGTTCACAGTCCTTACATTGGCACTGTGAATTAAACCTATAAAGTATGAAAAAACCAGAATTACCCTCTATTTCCTGAGAGCTTCACTTTTAGGATTCCACAGAGATTCCCAAAGTGGAGTTAACCTGAAGGAACAGGCAGCTGCCTTTAAAAAACAAAACAAAACCAAGCAAACAAGGCCGGGTGCGGTGGCTCAAGCCTGTAATCCCAGCACTTTGGGAGGCCGAGACGGGCGGATCACGAGGTCAGGAGATCAAGACCATCCTGGCTAACACGGTGAAACCCTGTCTCTACTAAAAACTACAAAAAACTAACCGGGCGAGGTGGCAGGCGCCTGTAGTCCCAGCTACTCGGGAGGCTGAGGCAGGAGAATGGCGTGAGCCCGGGAAGCGGAGCTTGCAGTGAGCTGAGATCTGGCCACTGCACTCCAGCCTGGGTGACAGAGCGAGACTCCGTCTCAAAAAAAAAAAAAAAAAAAAAAAAAAAAAAAAAAAAAACCAAGCAAACAAAACTAAGAGAAACAAATCTCCTGGGCTTCACCTTTAGAATATCCACAGAGAGGTGGGCAGGGGACAGGTTTTTAAATTGAGCTGCATGGGATAAGGACTCACCCCTACTCAAAAGAAAGCCTACAGAAGAGAACACACAAAAGTATGTTTGAGCAGGGGATTCCCTAAAGCCCTTAGATGAACTTTTCCTCAACATAGCATTAAGGATCTGGCCCTCTTGGGGTTTTCCTAACTCACTTCTGGCGGTCCTATCTGTCCATTTCCCTAATGACACGGGTATTAGACGTGCCAGAACTGCGGTAGCTGCTTAAGCAAAAGAGAGAACGACTACAAGCTCCTCAAGAGCAGGGATCTTGTCTGTCCCGTTAACCCTAAGTCCCAGTGCCTGACATACTGCAACTGTGCAATATTATTCGAGAGTAGAGGGGCCAGGAGACCGAGGTCCCCATAAGAGCAGGGCATTTTGCGGGGAGAATTTTGGAAGGGAAGTGAATTTAGAAGCCCCAACTTCCCTGGGTCTACCAGCCTTGGAGAAGGTCCTCCCACTCCCGGAGGACTGCGAAAGGGACCCACGTCCAGCGCAGACTCTCACCCCTGTGTAGGGAAGAATGACTGCCAGTGCAGAGACCAGGAGTTAGTGCGTGTGAAAAGGAAGGAGGGAGAGAAAGAGAGTGAGAGCCCATTTGTGTGTCTGGGGAGGGGCAGTAATTTCAGTCGTCTCACCGCTCACGAGTCCCCTTGACCTAGGGACCCCGCTCCTCACCATTACTGCGTTGGATCTTGATGGCGAGACCGGGAAACAGGCGGGCCTGAAGCGACGAGTCCATGACCATTCGGAGGGTCAGCAAGGAAAAGGCGCAATGCCAAGAAACCTCAATTCCGCTAACCCTAGGAAGTCTTAACGCCGCGTAAACCGCCGCAGTTTAAATCCCGCGCGCAAGCGTCCTTAAAACGTCATCCCGCTGTCCCCGCCCTCGCTTCCGCCAGTCAGCGGCGCCCTGTGGAGCCTTGGGGCATACGCAGTTCCGAACCTTCTTCCGTCGCCCGGCACCGCCCATGCGTCTGGCCACACCCCCGAGCGCTGTGCCTCTTGGGAACTTTGGCGCTCCGCGGGGTGTGGGGCTCCCGCTTCCTGGTATTGTGTTTGGTCATCTTGTACAGCCGGGTTCCCGAAAACTGGGAAACTTCAGTATGTATTTCAGAGTGAGGGCTCTGGAATCCTACAGACATGGGTTCGAATCCTAGCTTCTTCAGTTGCTAGTTCAATGACCTCGAGCAAATTGGAGACTTGGCCGGGCGCGGTAGCTCACTCCTGTAATCCCTACACTTAGGAAGGCTAGAGGTGGGAGTGATCGCTCGAGATCAGAAGTTCGAGACCAGCCAGGGCAACGTAGCCAAGACCCTGTTCTCTAATTAAAATAAAACCACAGGTTAGAAACTTGACTTAGTTTTTCTTATTGCACAGTGGAGAAGCATGTTTCCTCATTCAAGGAGTTACGTATACATTTCCAGGAAGACACGATTCACCAGATATTTATTGAGTGAATGTCTACCACGTGCTAGGCATGGTACTAGGAAATGGAGATAATAGTAGTCAACTAGACACACAGTTCCTGTCCTCCTTTTTTTTTTAAATTAGAGACAGTGTTCTTGCTGTGTTGCCCAGGCTGGTCTTGAATTCCTGGGCTCAAAGATCCTCCCTCCTTCGCTTCCCAAACTGCTAGGATTACATATGTGAACCACTAATTCCAGCCTCCTGTTCTTGACGATCTGCCTGCCTCAGCCTCCCAAAGTGCTGGGATTACAGGTGTGAACCACTGTGCCTGGCCAGGAAAGGTCTTGTTTGAAGAACTGATGGCTGGAAGGCAGTGGGGGAGAGGAACATCAGAAGAAGTTGAAGAGGTGGGCAGGGGCAAAATCATTGAGCATCTTGTGGCCTGTAGTAGTAATTTTGGCTTTTATGCTAATGAGAAGTCATTGAAAACTTTTAAGCAGGGGACTAAGAAGATCTGATTTACATTTTACTTTTTTTTTTTCTTTTGAGACAGAATATCACTCTTGTTGGCCAGGCTGGAGTGCAGTGGCGCGATCTCGGCTCACCGCGACCTCCACTTCCCAGGTTCAAGCAATTCTCCTGCCTCAGCCTCCAAAGTAGCTGGGATTACAGGGATGCGCCATCATGCCTGGCTAATTTGGTATCTTTAATAGAGATGGGGTTTCACCGTGTTGGTCAAGTTGGTCGTGAACTCCCGACCTCAGGTGATCCACCCGCCTCTGCCTCCCAAAGTGCTGAGATTACAGGTGTGAGCCACCGTGCCCAGCCTACATTTTACTTTTATGTCAGTCAAACTTGCTGTTGTGTGGAGAATAGAGTTGAAAGGGGCAAGACAGAGTGCAGAGAGCACTTAGTAGGCAAGAGATTATGCTGGCATAGGCCAGGGTAGTGATACTGGATTGGAAGTACGGCTGAGAGAATTGATTCAAGATACCCCATGTTTGGGAAGTGAAGTGAATGGATTTTGCTGATGAGTTGGATGTGAATGACAGGGGTGGTCATGGATGACTCCTGGTTTCTGGCTAGAGCACCTGGCTGGATGATGGACCATAAACTGAAAAGGGAGAGTGGGATTGTGAAGGAATGAGTTGGGGGTTAAGTCCAGGGTTTCATTTTGTTCATTTTGAATTTGAGATGTCTACAAGACATCTGAGTGTAGGTGTCAACTGAGTAGTTGGATGTACAAACTGGGAGCTAAGGTAGAGGTCAAAGTGAGAGATTGAGATTTGGCAGTCTGCATTATATAGATGATATTTGGAGTCATGAGCTGAATACTATCTAGGAAAAGAGCATAGATGGAGATGAAAAGAACATGTATACTTAAGCCATGGGACTTCCCAATATTTTGAGGTGGGGCAGGGGAGGAGGAGCCAGCAAAGGAGATAGGATTAGGGTGGTTTGAAGGGATAAAGAAAACAAAAGAGTTGGGGGGCAGTTCCTTAGAAGTCAAGGGATGGAATGAAGAAGGTGAAAGTAACTCTGGAGAGCTACTCAGAAGTCAAATAAGATGAGGACATTCTAGTATCCTTTGGATTTATTAGCACCTAAGTCATTGCTGACCTTTTGCAGTCTTGGTGAACTATTGAGGGTGAGAACCAGACTAGAAAGACAAGAATAGATGGAATATTGTTTAGGGATATGCTGTGGTTTGAATGAGTCCCCCAATTCATATATTGATGGCATTTGGAGGTGGGGCCTTTGGGAGGTAATTAGGATTAATAAAGTCATCAGGATGGGGCCCCACGATGGAATGGTAGCTTTATAAGAAGAAGAGGGACTTGAGCTGACATGCTCTTGCCTTGTCACTGTTATACTCTCTGCCATGTTATAATGTAGCAAAAAGGCCCACACAAGATCCAAACACCATGCTCTTAGACTTCTCAGCCTCCAGAACCATGAATGAAATAAATTTATGTTCATTATAAATTACCCAGTCTCCAGTATTTTGTTGTAGCAACAGAAAATGGACTAAGCTGGATGCAGTGGCTCATACCTGTAATCCCAGCACTTTGGGAGGCCAAGACAGGTAGATTGCTTGAGCTCAGCAGATCCAGAGCACCATGGGTGACACAGTGAGACCCCCATCTCGGCAAAAAATACAAAAATTAGCTGGGTGTCGTGGCACAGGCCTGTAGTCCCAGCTACTCAGGAGGCTGAGGTGGGAGGATCACCTGAGCCTGGGGAGTTCGAGGCCACAGTGTGCTATGATCGTGCAACTGCACTTCAGTCTGGGAAACAGAATGAGACCCTGTTTCAAACAAAAAAAAAGAACGTGGGCCAGCCGTGGTGATTCACACCTGTAATCCCAGCACTTGGGGAGGCTGAGGCAAGAGAATCACTTGAGGCCAGGAGTTCAAGACCAGTCTGGCCAACATAGTGAGACCCTGTCTCTACCAAAAATACAAAAATTAGCTGGGTGTGATGGTACACGTCTGTAATCCCAGCTACCTGGGAGGCTGAGGCAGGAGAATGGCCTAAACCCAGGAGGCAGAGCTTGCAGTGAGCCGATCCGGCCACTGCACTCCAGCCTGGGCCACAGAGCAAGACTCTGTCTCAAAAAAAAAAAAAAAGAGTCTCCTGCCTCAGCTTCCTGAGTGTCTGGGACTACAGGTGCGTACTTTTAGTAGAGGTGGGGTTTCACCATATTGACCAGGCTGGTCTCGAACTCCTGACCTGGTGATCCACCTGCCTCGTCCTCCCAAAGTGCTGAGATTACAGGCGTGAACCACCACACACAGCCTTTTTTTTTTTTTTTTTGAGACAGAGTCTCATTCTGTTGCCCAGGCTGGAGTGTGGTGGCACAATCTTGGCTAATTGCAACCTCTGCCTTTTGGGTTCAAGGGATTCTCCTGCCTCAGCCTCCCGAGTAGCTGGGATTACAGATGCCCGCTACCACGCCCGGGTAATTTTTGTAGTTTTAGTAGAGATAGAGTTTCACCATTTTGGCCAGGCTAGTCTCGATCGAACTCCAGACCTCAGGTGATCTGCCTGCCTCAGCCTCCCAAAGTGCTGGGATTTTAGGCACCTGGCTTGACCAGCCCCTTCTTGCAACTTTTTTTTTTTTTTTTTTGAGCTAGAGTCTCGCTCTGTCGCCCAGCCACAACGCCCGGCTAATTTTTTGTATTTTTAGTAGAGACGGGGTTTCACTGTGTTAGCCAGGATGGCCTTGATCTCCTTACCTTGTGATCCGCCCACCTCCCAAAGTGCTGGGATTACAGGCGTGAGCCACCGCGCCCGGCCCCTTCTTGGAACTTCTTTCTGCCCTTGGTTTCTGCGCTGGTTTCCCTCCTGCCTTCCTCTTCTTCACATGCTCCTTCTGCTGCACCTCTTCTTTATGTCCCTTTTCTCTTGGACCTAGCCTAGATTTTTTTCTCTCCTTCCTGAGTCATCTGGTCTGGAGTGGGGCCTGATAATTTGCATTTCTAAGAAGTACCCAGGTGTAATAGGTGTCTTTGCTAGGGATCCCTGAACAAAGTGCCACAAAACTGGTGGCTGACAGAAACTTGTTGTCTTGCAGTTGTAGAGCCCTCATCTTAATATATTACATCTGCAATGACCCTTTTCCAAACAAAGTCACATTCTGAGGTGATGGGAATTAGGACTTCAATATATGAATTTTGGGGGTGGGGTGGAGGTGGGGGACACAATTCACCTGTAACACGAAGTGATGCTGATGATGCTTTAAAACACTAATCTGGTCAGGCGCAGTGAGTGGCTCACACCTGTAATCCCAGCACTTTGGGAGGCTGAGGCATGAGGATCACTTGAGCTCAGGAGTTCTAGAGCAGCCTGGGCCACACAGCAAAAACTTGTCCGTATAAAAAACACAAAAATTAGCTGGGCATGAAGACACATGCCTGTAGTCCCAGCTAGTTGGGAGGCTGAGGTGGGAGGATCACCTGAACCTGAGCCTGGAGATTGAGGCTGTGGTGAGCCATGATCCCGCCATTGCCATCCAACCTGGGTGACAGAGTGAGACCCTGTCTCCAAAAAAAACCACACCAAACAAACAAAAAAAGTACTAATCTGATCATATTCTCCTTTAAAGCTTTTCAGTGACTCCTCATTGTCCTTAAGGTAAATCCGAGTTAGCTTTGTATGGAAGGTCCATCAAGATATGGACCCTGTCATTTAGCCACTTGCCCTGTCACCACTTGGCTCACACTGCTTAGGGTGTCCCTCTGCCTAGAATGTCATCACCACCCTACTTCTTTGGATCCTTTCATGCTTGGCGCGTGTCACTCACTGAACATTCTATAATCAGTGCTCATCACACGTGCCTGTCTCCTAGCACAGGATTTCCTAGTACTCAATAAATTTTTGGTAAACGACTGTATGAATACAATTATTTTAAGGCTCTTTTTTTTTTTTTTACTTTAAGTGCCAATTATAAAATAAAGTCACTTTTTTTTTTTTTTTTGACGGAGTTTGGCCCTTGTTGCCAAAGTTGGAGTGCAATGGTGCATTCTCAGCTCACTGCAATCTTCACCCCCTGGGTTCAAGCAATTCTCCTGCCTCAGCCTCCCAAGTAGCTGGGATTGCAGTTATGCACCAACCACGCCTAGCTCACTTTGTATTTTTTTTTTTTTTTTCAGTTAGAGACACAGTTTCTCCATGTTGGTCAGGCCAGTCCTGAACTCCCGACCTCAGGTGATCCGCCCAAAATAAAGTCACTTTCTAGTTAGACCAGGCATCTATAGTTCTGAAAATCTGGCTTCCGTTCTGTCCCCTGGTGGTGGCCCAACGCCTAGAAAAAGTAACGAACTATTTAGGGTATTTCTGGAAACCGAGGGGGGTGGTGACTCAGCATCATTTACATACCCACAATGCATTGCACACAGAACACGTCCTACTTTAAAAGGAGATTCTCCCTTTTTCCCCCTTTTTCCTTTATCATAAAAACGAAGCTCCTTTCACACAATTGTCTGAGATAAAAACAGAAGTCGCTAGCTCCTTTGGGTTAATAGTAACCATTGCTAATCTAGTAGTGACCATCACCCGAGGACTGTGTGCAACAATGACAGGGTATACTCTGGTTTCTCTTCAAATCGTATAAATCTTTCGCCTTTTACTAAAGATTTCCGTGGAGAGGAACAATTCTGAGTCGTAAACCAATTTTTTGAGGTCCTACGTTTTGTGGGACTAGTTAGAAGTGTTCAAAAGTCAGACGAAAGTCGTTTGTGCACTGTAGCATTCTCGAATCTGGTTGTTGTGTATGAAGTGGCATTTTGTTTGTTCATTCAGCTTAGACTGTACTGCTATGGGGTGTCACTTATTTATTCTTTTGTAAATGGAGTTTCACTCTTGTTATCTAGGATGGAGAACAGTGACTAATCTCTGCCTCCTGGATTAAAAGGATTTTCCTTCTTTAGTCTCCCAAGTAGCTGGGGCTGCAGGAGTGCAACACCATTTCCTGCTAGTTTTTGTATTTTAGTAGAAACGGGGATTTACCACATGGGCCAGGCTTATCTGCCCATCTTGACCTCCCAAAGTGCTGGGATTACAAGCATGAGCCACCTTGCCAAGATTTAGTGTTTTTGTTTTGTTTTGTTTTTAATTTATTCTAGAAACAGGGTCTCACTGTGTCATTCAGTCTGGAGTGCAGTGGCACGATCATAGCTCACTGCAGCCTTAGATCTCCTGGCCTCAACTGATTCAAGCACCTCGGCTTCCCGTGAGCCACCGCTTCCCGCTTGGCCAGTTTAGTTTTTAAAGGTTTTTTAATTTTATTTAAAAAAATTATGATCACTTTAGCTCTGGGGTACTATTTTTTACCATTATACAAAAGAAAACATTTCAAGACTAAAAACTAAAACCAAACGACAAAAAAAAAAAAAAAAAAAAAAAAAAAAAAAAAAAAAAGAAAAAAGACTGAAAATTAAAAATGACTTGATCTCAACGTAAAGGACAGGAAATCCAGCCTGACACGGTGGCTCACACCTGTAATCCCAGCACTTTGGGAGGCCAAGGTGGGTGGATCACTTGAGGTTAGGAGTTCAAGACCAGCCTGGCCAACATGGTGATACCCCGTCTCTATTAAAAATACAAAAAAATTAGCAGGGCAAGGTAGCGGGCGCCTGTAGTCCCAGCTACTCAGGAGGCTGAGGCGGGAGAATGGCATGAACCTGGGAGGCGGAGCTTGCAGTGAGCTGAGATAAAAAATTAGCCGGGCGTGGTGCTGCGTGCCTGTAGTCCCAGTTACTTGGGAGGCTGAGGCAGAAGAATCGCTTGAACCCAGAAGGCGGAGGTTGCAGTGAGCCAAGACCATGCCACTGCACTCCAGCCCGGCAACAGAGTGAGACTCCGTCTCAAAATAAAATAAATAAATAAATAAATAAATAAATAAATAAATAAATAAATAAATAAAAATAGGAAATCCATTTAGCTTTAAAGAAAACATAACAACAAAACATATATATGTATAGTTAACTTTTCCCTCCTCTGTAGGTACAAAAAGAGGAAAGCTGAGGCTCAAAATAAGTTTGGGGAAAGCAGAACTGCCTTAGACCAACAATGGCAGGGCTGGTGATGCCCTCTTGTGGCATCCTGGAGAATTACTGCCATCTGACTTCATTTCCTCTGACTTGGAGGGACTATTCACAATACCTCAGTCACTGATTCATGCATGCCAGGCATTGTCCTAACAGTATCCCTGTCCTCGTGGAGTTTACAGTCAGGTGGAGGACATATAATTAGTAAACATAATAAGGTAATGCTGTGGAAAAAAATAACAGAGTAAGATGGGAAGGGAGGTGATGAGTATAGAGAGTCGTAGTGTGCATTGCAATTTAAAAAGAGTAGGCCTTCTTGTAGAGTTGAAGGGAGGTAGGGGAGTGAGCCATGTGGATACATGGGGTGAAGTTCTAGGCAGAGTGAACAGTCAGTACAGTAGCCTTGAGACAAGAGCTTGTTTGCCAATTTTTTTTCTTTTTTTTTTTTGAGACAGAGTCTTGCTCTGTCGCCCAGGCTGGAGGGCAGTGGGCTGATCTCGGCTCACTCCAAGCTCCGCCTCCTGGGCTCACGCCATTCTCCTGTCTCAGCCTCTGGAGTAGCTGGGACTAGAGGCGCCCATCACCACGCCCGACTAATTTTTTGTATTTTTAGTAGAGACGGGGTTTCACTGTTAGCCAGGATGGTCTCGATCTCCTGACCTCATGGTCCGCCGCCTTGGCCTCCCAAAGTGTTGGGATTATAGGCGTGAGCCACCGTGCCCAGCCTGTTTGCCAATTGCAAAAAAAAAAAGAAAAAAACAGCAAGGGAGTTCAGTGTGCCTGGAGCAGAGTGAAGGAGAGACAGAGGCAGAAGAGGGAAACCTGAGCACCTAGGGCCTTCATTCAGCGAAATGGGGAGCCCTGCAAGGTTTCAGCACAGTGATAGAATCTGAAGCTTAAAAGGATAACCCTGGCTGTCATATTAAAAAGAGAACAGGTATTGACCAGGCACGGTGGTTCACGCCTGTAATCCCAGCACTTTGGGAGGCCAAGGTGGGCAGATTACTTGAGCCCAGGAGTTCGAGACCATCCTGGGCAACATAGTGAAACCCTATCTCTAAAGTAATAAAAATAATAATAGGCTGGGCCCGGTGGCTCATGCCTGTAATCCCAGTACTTTGGGAGGCTGAAGTGAGTGGATAATTTGAGGTCAGGAGTTCGAGACCACCTTGGCCAACATGGTGAAACCCCGTCTCTACTAAAAATACAAAAATTAGCTAGGCGTGGTGGCAGAAGCCTGTAATCCTAACTACTTGGGAGGCTGAGGCAGGAGAACTGCTTGAGCCCAGGAGGTGGTGAGTGCCAGTGAGCCTAGATCATACCACTGCACTCCAGCCTGGGTGACAGAGTGACATTTCATCTCAAAAAAAAAAAAAAGGCCGGGCGCGGTGGCTCAAGCCTGTAATCCCAGCACTTTGGGAGGCCGAGACGGGCGGATCACGAGGTCAGGAGATCGAGACCATCCTGGCTAACACGGTGAAACCCCGTCTCTACTAAAAAGACAAAAAACTAGCCGGGCGAGGTGGCGGCGCCTGTAGTCCCAGCTACTCGGGAGGCTGAGGCAGGAGAATGGCGTGAACCCGGGAGGCGGAGCTTGCAGTGAGCTGAGATCTGGCCACTGCACTCCAGTCTGGGTGACAGAGCGAGACTCCGTCTCAAAAAAAAAGAAAAGAAAAGAGAACAGGAAGAGGGAGAAAAGCAGAATAACGCTGCAGAGAGACGATAGTGGCTCAGCCCAGAATATTAGCAATAGAGGTAGCATATCTCAATATGGTTGGATTCTGGATGTATTTGGAAGATAGAGCCAACAGACCTAATAGATATGGGTGCTAAAGACAGACATCAAAAAGCACTCCACCATTTTGTTTTGTTTTATAGGAAGGATGAGTTGTCATGAGTTGAATTGGGAAAGTGGCGCGGGATTAGGAGTTCAGTTTTAGACACAATGAGGTGGAAATATTTTGCTGGAAATAGAAATGTAGGACTCATTGGCCTATAATGATACTTAAAGTTCTGAGACAGGATGAAATCAGCAGGGTGTAAAAGCAGATAGAAAAGAGACTCCAGACCAGGAGCCCTGCCTCACTCCAACTTGAATGAGACTGAATTGAAGAGGAGAAATCTTCAAAAGAAAAAACAAGACTATGCACACTCAAGCCAGGCACAGTGGCTCATGCCTACAATCCCAGCACTTTGGGAGGCCAAGGCAGGATCACTTGAGCCCAGGAGTTGGAGACCACCCTGGACAACATAGTGAGACCTCATCTCTACAAAAAAAGAAAAAAAAAATTAGCTGAGTCTGGTGGTGGCACACACATGTAGTCCCAGCTACTCTGGAGGCTGAGGCATGAGAATTGCTTGAGCCTGGGAGGCAGAGGTTGCAGTGAGTCGAGATTGCACCCCTGTACTCCAGCCTGAGCAACAGAGTGAGACCCTGCCTAAAAAAAAAAAGGCTGGATGTGGTGGCTCACGCCTGTAATCCCAGCACTGTGGGAGGCCGAGGCAGGCAGATCATGAGGTCAGGAGTTCGTGAGCAGTCTGGCTAAGATGGTGAAACCCTATCTCTACTAAAAATACAAAAATTAGCTGGGCATGGTAGTGTGCACCTGTAGTCCCAGCTACTCGGGAGGCTGAGATTGCAGTGAGCCAAGATGGTGCCACTGCACTCCAGCCTAGCGACACAGCAAGACTCCGCCTCAAAACAAAAAAAAACAAAAAAAACAAAAACCAAAAAAACAAAGACTATGCACACTTCAGCCCCTCCTGAAATCCTGAGGATTTCCAGAAATCCTCAACCCAGTCTCCACCTACCTGCCCTAAGACCTCTTAAGATTTCCCCTTTACTAGGCCCCTCCCCCTGGGAGAAGGTGCTTGGAGCATTAGCTCCCCTTCTCCATTCCTATGATTCAAGATTTTCTTCCTGGTGACTTTGCAAGCTGGGGACCTCCGGCCAGCAATGCCCTACCAGGTCTCACTCACCAGGTTACCTGCTGCAGGACACGGCCTTTACTTACTGCAGGAAATGACCCACCCACTCAGCCCAGTTGGCAGAGTCTAGTTTAAGCACTGGTTCCGGAGTTCTCATCCCACGAGCCCAAGAAGAACGAGGAGGCACTGACAATTGAAGAGTGAGCAAGGTGGGGTTTTACTGAGTGATAAAACAGCTTTTGGTGGCCGTGGGGTGTGGTCCCCCTACCTGAAAGTGGGAAAGTTCCCCTAATATGGCTAAGTCCAGTGCTTCTATGGGCTCAGAATGGGGGAAGGGCAGGCCATAGGTAGTACTGGAAAAGGCAACATTCAGTTGGTTAAAAGGCATTATTCAAAAAGAATCACTCAGGAAAGGGCAGGCAAACAGAAACAGAAGTTCTCACTCTGGATTGTGGGTTTCATCCAGGACCAGCAATCGGTCTTTCAGCCTTCAGGCTGTTTTTGGCTTGAAGGTGGGGTTTCACTGGGGACCCACCCCTACCTGCCTAGGCATTTGGCCTCCTCTTGTTGCTGTCTCCTAGATCAATGAATAAAGCTTCTGCTCTGCTTTATGGAACCTGGCCTTGCTCTGTTGGTGCAAATGGTACCAGGCAAGGAAAGGACTCATTAGGATCAAATGACCCCCTTTAATGTAACAGCCGGAGAAAAACCAGGTGGGCAGGGTGTTCTGGAGGGACTCAGGGAGTGGAGGGAGGCCCTCTATTCAGGCCATGCCCTTGTATGCCCTTGAACCTTTCAGGGTGTTGATTGGCCCTTCCCTCTGGATCTGCTTTTTTTTTTTTTTTTTTTTTTTTTTTTTTTTTTTTTTGAGAAGGAGTCTCACCCTGTCCCCCAGGCAGCAGGAGTGCAGTAGTGTGATCTTGGCTCACTGCAGCCTCTACCTCCCGGGTTGAAGTGATCCTCCTGCCCCAGCCTCCCGAGTAGCTGCGATTACAGGTGTATGCCACCACACCCGGCTAATTTTTTATTTATTTTTAATTTTTTTAGTAGAGACGGAGTTTGACCACGTTGGCCAGGCTGGTCTCGAACTCCTGACCTCAGGTGATCCGCCTGCCTCAGCCTCCCAAAGTGCCAGGATTACAGGCGTGAGCCACCGTGCCTGGCCTGTTTTTGAGATGGGGTCTTGCTTTGTTGGCCATGCTGGCTTCCAACTTCTGGGCTCAAGAGATCCTTTTCCTTCAGCCTGCAGAGTAGCTAGGATTACAGGTGCAAGCCACTGTCCTAAACTTGGACGTGCTTTTTAATTTGAGGAGCACAGGCACCACCACCTGTCATTATAGCTCTCACTTGACCTCCCTCCCTCTCCACACACACAAAGAACAGACAGGTATCAAGGCTGTTTATTGACTCTTCACAGCCAGCGGCTCTCCCTCTGCCCTTCTGGGGTGCCTAATCCCCGTCTCCCCCCCTGGAGCCAAGTGGAGTGGCTCTGAGCTTGACCCCAGACGCCTTCCTGTTGCCAGGCTTCCCTGCCCCGCAGCCTTGGCCTTCCTGGTTTGCCACAGGAGCTGTTACTCCTTTGATTCCACATCCTCCTTCTCGAAGTGTGTGAGGTAGGCCATCTGAGCCGAATCATGCGAGCCATAGAGAGTGTCCATGCTGTAGGAGCTGCCGTGGAGGCGCAGGGCTGCATGCAAGAAAGGCGGACGTGAGGCTGTGCTGGCGGCGCCTGCGCCCGGCTTCCTTCGCCCCACACTCACCTTTGGTAACATTGACTTTGTTGGCCGCCAAGATGTCCGCCTGAATGCTGTCTAATTTCATGTACAAGTCCTCAGCGTTGCTCTGAGGACAGGAGCAAGGGGGACCCGGCTGGGGTGCCAGGGCAGTCTGGACTTGGAGTTGGGCTTGGCAGAGGGATGTTGCTGGTGGGGGGTGGGTTGGCAGCCTGACTGAAAGGGCAGGAAAGCGAACAAGAAGGTGGCGGGTAGAGGAGCCTAGGCCAGAGCAGTCCCTCCTGCAGCTGGTGGCCAGGTCCACTCTGCATGTGGAACGCTCCAGGATGGGTGTGGAGGGGCACCACACTGTCCGAGTCGCCATCTGAGGGCGCACTTACCAGGAAGAGCTGGTAGAGTTCCTCTCCCATGCCTTTGCGCACGTACTCCGCCACCAAAGGGAACATCTGCACAAAGCACTGCGCCGCGCGGGCGGGGCGGCGTGACTGCGGGGGCGGCGGGACTGCGGTTGCCGCCGCCCTTCCCGCCCCCTCGCTAGCCGCAGTGCGCACCTCCAGCGTGAGGCTGGCCAACCGCTGGCTGTTGCTGTGGTCCATGTTGCCCATGGCGGCCATTAGGCCGCGCACTACGCGCAGGTACAGCAGCTCCTCGGCGATGCTCATGTCGTTGCGTGCCAGGACCCTGAGCCAGGGGGTTCGGGCTGGGCCGACGCCCTGGGCTCACCCGGCGCACACCCCCCCACCACCTGGCGCACGGCGTCCTGAGCGCTCCTGGGGCCCGCGGGCAGCGCCAAACCAGGCTTGTAGCCACCCACTACCCTCTGCCCGCTTACCCGATGGCCTTGGCGGCCGCGGCCTGCTGCAAAAACATCGGCAGGCTGGGGGTGAGCTGGAGAACCGAGGGGTCTGAGGAGGAGGCGGCCGTGAGGCAGGAGACCCCCCTCCCTTGGCCCAGGCAGCCCCATTTGAGCAGGTCCGTACCACTGAGGATCTTGGCCTGCAGTTTGGAGGTCTCCTTGACTGACGGTATCAGCAGCGCCACGAGGCCCTTGAGCAGCGCCTGGCGCACATCGTAACCCACCAGGTCCTTGATCAACTCGATGGCTGGGGAAGGGCAGAGGTGCTGGAGAGAGGCCCCAGGCCCCTCCGCCACCGAGGAAGCAAAGAACCCCGTGAACCAAGTCGCCACTCGTCACTGTCCTCCTCTCGACCTTTTACTGACCAGCACTGTGCGGGGCGTGGGGAAGCTGGGAAAGCGAACCTCAGTTGAAGAGCAGGAGGCGGGGGCTGAAGGGGGAGGAGGAAGGGTTGTATGGTGAGCCCACCTGTCGAGGCGGCCTAGGATGTCAGCGCTGGAGGCTGAGAGGCCCCAGAGAGGTGGGCCTTCGCCTTGGAGGAATCCAGGTTTCATGGAGGAGGGAAGTGCTGGGTCTTTATAGGAAGACAAGATGGAGAAAGACAAGGGGTGAGAGGGAGACAGAGAAAGTGGGTGAGAGACTTGTGGCAGGAAATGAGAAAGGGGAAGCAAGGTAGGCGCTCCTTCTAACTACCATCGAGCCCTCTCCACTAGGCACGGTGCCAGGCTTTCCATACAGCATCCGTGGAAGTTCTCCAGAACCAGATGAGGTTCACTTCCCCATTTTACCTTTGCCAAAATTAGGCACCGAGAGGTAAACCACTTTGCCTAAGCTACACAGCTAGGAAATGGTGGAAGCAGAAGGAGAGGAGGATTTGGTTAGGAAGGAGAAGGGGACTAGAATTTATGGAGGGCATTTCCTGCAGGCTTTCCTGTAGATATTTTACAGGCGTTCATTCAGTCCAGCATTCACTCAGCCTTTCGGCACGGCTGCATGTGAATGCCTATCGTGCCAGGTGCGGCATTGGGTACAGACTGAATTCATTCATTCGACCAACTGAATTCATTCATTCGACCAACGCTCCTTGAGCATGCACAAACAGGCAGCGATGATATGGTGACAGGTGCTGTGGAAGGAGTCAGTGGTTGGGCTGTGGGAGCACCAGAGAAAATCGGCAAGGATTGAATGTTTTTGTAAAGAAGAGAAAGGAACCACAGAGGTAGAGGGGGCAGGAGGAGATGCTAAGGCGATGGCACACCAGCGTAAATGCTACCTTTTTTTTTTTTTTTTTTTTTTTTTTGAGACGGAGTCTCACTCTGTCGCTCAGGCTGGAGTGCAGTGGCATGATCTCGGCTCACTGCAACCTCCACCTCCTGGGTTCAAGAGATTCTCCTGCCTCAGTCTTCCGAGAGGCTCCTGCCACCACGCCTGGCTAATTTTATTTTATTTTTTTTTGTATTTTTAGTAGATACATGGTTTCACCATCTTGGCCGGCTGATCTTGAACTCCTGACCTCGTGATCCACCCGCCGCGGCCTCCCAAAGTGCTGGGATTGCAGGCATGAGCCACCGCACCTGGCAGGTAAATGATACTTTTTTTTTTTTTTTTTTTTTGAGACAAGAGTTTCACTCTCGTCACTCAGGCTGGAGTGCAATCCCTCACTGCAACCTCTGCCTCCTGGGTTCAAGCGATACTCCTGCCTCAGCCTCCCAAGTAGCTGGGATTACAGGCGTCTGCCACCACACCCTGCTAATTTTTGTATTTTTAGTAGAGACGGGGTTTCACCCTGTTGGCAAGGCTGGGCTTGAACTCCTGACCTCAGGTGATCCACCTGCCTCGGCGTCCCAAAGTGCTGGAATTACAGGCATGAGCCACTGCGCCCGGCCTTTTTTTTTTTTTTTTTTTTAATTTAAATTTTACTTTTTTTCTGAGACAAGGTCTTACTATGTTGTCCAGGCTGGTCTTGAACTCCTGGGCTCAAGTGATCCTCCTACCTCTGCCTCCTCAAGTGCAGGATTATAGGTGTGAGTCACTGTGCATCCGGCATTGCTACTCTGAATACATGTGGCGGCTACATGGAAGATAGAACTTGACTACCAGCTCAGTAGTCAAGTGCCTCTCTCTCTCCATTTACTGGTAAGAGAGAGGGTTTAGGGGAAGTCCTTGTTCCCCCCTCAGCTCATTTGCATCCCAGAATGCAAGGTAGATACGAGAATTATTACCAGGGTTATCTGCTTGAATAATAATATTTAAATTTTTTTTTCTTTGTCAGGAGATTTTACCCAGTGAGAACATGTTTAGGACAATTTTCTAGAGTGGAAGAAAAGCTTCTGTCTGCGGGTCCAAAGGCACCGTAAGTGTAGGGGGATCAGTCAATATCTGGGAAGCCAGGCACAAGGATGGTGGCTATGCTCTGGTTTCTCTTCATAACGAATAAGTCTTTCGCCTTTTACTGAAGATTTCCGTGGGGAGGAACTAATTGTGAGTTTGTTACTGAATTTTTTTGGATGTCCTGCTCAGGCGGGGCTAAGTGTGCAGTTTGTTAGAGATAGGGATTGTCAATGTGGTGTTCTATGCTTGTTGGTTTTGGCTTTTTGGGAGGATGGGGTGTGTCTACAGCTCCAAATTAGTGTGTTGGTGGTATCGCTAATCTTGGTTACTTGCAGGGCTGAGGTAGGTTAAGGTAGGAGAATTGTTTGAGCCTGGGGAGTAAAGGCTGTGGTGAAAGAATGTTGTCACTATATACTCCAGTCTAAGCAGCACAGCAAGACCTCTCTTACCAGGCTACTGGGTCCAGAATCTTCCTTGTTTTCGTGATCATGGAGCCTCACTGTCACCTAGGTTGTAGTGGAGTGGTGTGCTCAAGCAATCCTCCCACGTCAGCCTCATGAGCCTGGTTAATTTTTTGTATTTTTTGCAGAGACGGGGTTACAGGTGTTAGCCACTGTGCCTGGCTTACTGTCACTTTTTTTTTTTTTTTTTAGCTTCTTGTAAACATTTAGAAAGCTAAATGTTTATAAGATTGTTTCTTTTTTAAAAAATGAAAACCTGGTTTTTGACAGTCTGTATCTAGTAATTTGGCTGAAGTCTTGTGAGTCTTTCTAGAAAGTCTGCTAGTTCCAATTTATAGTGACGACTTTGTGTACATGATTATTTTATACTTTGGACTGGTCTCATATTTGAAAAATTAAGTGTAGGAAAAAAGAGTTAGGATGATGGTACTTTCTTCCAGAGATAGTTTTCATCTGTTATTATCAGGTACCTGGGGGCACAAGCAATTCTGGACTACCTTTGTCCACATTCAATACTTGAGGTTCTCCGGACCACCTGGTGGTTATATAACCCATACAAGACCACCTGAGGGCTGGCTTACTTTTGGCCCACCTTGACCTTGAGGGCACTGTCTTCTGGGTTCCTATCTTAAAGTATGTATGCTAGAGGTATCAGACTTCCCACCGAGAGCAGGATCTCAGTGCCTTCTCTTTCTTTTGCCCCATTTTTTGGTTTTGTTTTGAGATGGAGTTTCATTCTGTTGCCCAGGCTGGAGTACAGTGGTACGATCTCAGCTCACTGCAGCCTCTGCCTCCTGGGTTCAAGGGATTCTCCTGCCTCAGCCTCCTGAGTAGTTGGGATTACAGGTGCGCACCACCATGCCCGGCTAATTTTTGTATTTTTTAGTAGAGATGGGGTTTCACTATGTTGGTCAGGCTGGTCTCGAACTCCTGACCTCAAGTGATCCACCTGCCTCAGCCTCCTAAAGTGCTGAGATTACAGGCATGAGCCACCATGCCCGGCGTGTTTTGCCTTTTGATGCTGTTAGTTGCTTCAGGATCAGCAAACGGCCTCAACTTTGAGGGCTGGCTTACCTTTCTGGGTTCTCAGCTTCCCCTGGATTTCGGTATGATAATTCTTCATTGTACTTTCTCCAATGCTATTAATAAGACTACATCCTTTGTTTTTTGTTTTTTGTTTTTTGTTTTTTTGTAGATATTTTAGTAGTTCCAGGAGTGATATTTGTTGAAATTGCCCAGCCCACTATGATCAGAAAGATAAGTCTTCTTCTTTTTTTTTCTGGAGATGGAGTTTCGCTCTTGTTGCCCAGGCTGGAGTGCTATGGTGCGATCTTGGCTCACCACAACCTCCGCCTCCCAAGATCAAGCGATTCTCCTGTCTCAGCCTCCCGACTAGCTGGGATTACAGGCATGCACCACCACACCCAGCTAATTTTTTGTATTTTTAGTAGAGACAGGTTTCTCCATGGTGGTCAGGCTGGTGTCTAACTCCTGTTCTCAGGTGATCCACCCACCTCGGCCTCCCAAAGTGCTGGGATTACAGGTGTGAGCCACCATGCCCGGTCCAGAAACACTTCGTATGACCAACCAGCCACTGCCGTTGGGCTGCCTCTTTCTTCCAGGTCTTCCAGGGTAGCCCTCACAATCCCATCTGCCCATCCTCTGCAGCCTCTGGTTGCCCAGATGTGGTCCTATTTTGGAATCAAAGGCCCAGCAACATTGTGGAGGGAAAGGGACAAGCCCCAGGAAGGTGCAAAGCACTCGAGCTTCCCTGGCTTCCCCCAAACACTCTCTGATCTGAATAGAATGGCAGACTGGACATCTCTGGCTGCGTGGCAGCCGCAGCCTGCACTGGCTGGTGCCTGAAAGTGTTTCTCACTTGTTCTACTATTTGGTTTCTTCCCTCTTCTTGAATTGGTGCAGCTCATTTTTTTGGAGCCAAGTGGCCTGGTCCCTCATGCATCTGATGACACTTGGCTTTGTTGCCTGCAGCACATCCCTCATTAGTAGTTGGGCTCTTTCCAGGCACAAGCTGGCAGCACGTAATGCCAGGACATCCTGGGCAAATGTCTGCCTATGCCCAAGAGCTCTTCCTGCAGCGAGACATGACTTGGTGGACATTCAGGGTAGAAACGAACAGGTGAAGATATTTTTATGAAAATTTCCTGGCCGGGCGCGGTGGCTCAAGCCTGTAATCCCAGCACTTTGGGAGGCCGAGATGGGCGGATCACGAGGTCAGGAGATCGAGACCATCCTGGCTAACACAGTGAAACCCCATCTCTACTAAAAATACAAAAAAAAAAAACTAGCCGGGCGAGGTGGCGGGCGCCTGTAGTCCCAGCTACTCCGGAGGCTGAGGCAGGAGAATGGCGTAAACCTGGGAGGCGGAGCTTGCAGTGAGCTGAGATCCGGCCACTGCACTCCAGCCCGGGCGACAGAGCAAGACTCCGTCTCAAAAAAAAAAAAAAAAAAAGAAAATTTCCTGACCACAAATAGCATTTTCTGCCCATGCAGAACCAAATGCTCTAGGAGACAAACGTCTAGTTCTGACTATTCACTTTACACTAAATGCTTAATCTTTTGCTAATTATGTATTTGTTACACTTGGAGCTACTTAGAAAAATGAAGATTTATTCACTGAATCGTTTTTGACTGAGTTTTAAAATTCACAGCTGTCACTGTTTATACCCAAAGTGAAAGTACTGGTCTCTGCCCAAATGCCTTCACAGGAACCACAGCCAGTTACAACTCTTCATATATCGTGCCAGTTACTATGAAGGGCAATTCCTTCCGAAAGCAAAGGACAACAAAAGACTATCTTTGGCAGCTTTGCCTAAAGCCTGTGGTGCTGATAACACCCAAATGTCCTAAAGCTGAGCAATCACTGATTTATTCATTGATTCATTCATTTAACAAAATTCTCATTGAGCATCTTGTCTGTGCCAGGCCTCTGGGCTTGGGCTATGAAGAGGACTAAGATCTAATCACTGGCCTTAGGGACATCACAGCTGAGTGGGGGACACCAATAGGGAGACTGGCATTTATGATGCAGTGTTATCTGGGCCATGGGAACACAAAGGAAGCCAGGCTGGTTGATGGAGTGGAGATGATAGGGGATGGAGAATCAGGAGAAGGATTCCTTGGAGAAGGTGATGCTTGAATTGGCAAAACCATGGGGAGAAGGGAGGGGCTGGAATGTAGAACGTGGCAAGTGCCATGTTGGATAGTGCCATGTTACACTTGTGACCAGGCAAGGGAGATCTGGTTGGGAAATAGGGATGCTGGGCCATGCATCAGAGCTAAGCCTGTGGAGGTGGGCCAGCCCCATCTTCTGAGGGGCTTTGCATGTGCCAACAACCCAATACAGCAGGTATTTTTCTCATCTTTCATTTCAGAGAAAAGGAAGGCTCAAAAATGTTGGGTAGCTCGCCCAGGATGAGATAGCTAATAAGAATAGTTTTGATTCCAGGCCAGGCGCGGTGGCTCACGCCTGTAATCAATCCCAGCACTTTGGGAGGCTGAGGCAGGTGGATCACGAGGTCAGGAGTTCAAGACCAGCCTGGCCAAGATGGTGAAGCCCTGTCTCTACTAAAACTACAAAAATTAGCCAGGTGCAGTGGCAGGCGCCTGTAATCCCAGCTACTTGGGAAGCTGAGGCAGGAGAATCTCTTGAACCCAGGCAGCAGAGGTTGCAGTGAGCCGAGACTGCGTCACTGTACTCCAGTCGGGGTGACAGAGTGAGACACCATCTCAAAAAAAAAAAAAAAAAAAAAAAAGTTGTGATTCCAAAGGCCATATTCTTCACCACTAAGCTCTACTGCCTCCACTCTGGTGGTGGACTAGGAAAATGAACCATGTGTGGGCGCCGTACTGGAGAGATGAAGATTGGTGTAGAGGCCAGTGCAGGTGAGCAGTATGAAGACTGAATTACAGCAGTGGAGACAGAATGGAGAAGAGGGAATAGATCTGAATATTGAGGAGTTAGAATTGACTGGTCTTGTTAGAAGCTGGTTGAAGGTGGGAAGCAAAAAGACATGACAATTACCAAATTTCTAGCCTGGGTAGATATTTCACTGAGCTGCCAAGGGTATTTCACTCAATATTTCACTGAGATTGGGACCTTGGAGAAGAAAGGCTTTGGAACTGGAATATCAGAAGTCCACTGGTGACATCTGAGGGGAGGTGTTCTGAAGGCAAATGGAGACACGGGTCTAGAGCTGTAGAGAGGTCACTCAGCTACTCTGTCCTCCACCCATAAAATGGGGAAAGTAATAGTGTCCACCTCCTTGGCTTGTTGTGAGGGGTAAGTGAGTAAAGATCAAGGGCAGTACCCAGCATAGAGTTAACACTCTACAAAGGTTAGCGACTATTGTTTCTGTCATCAAGGTGGTAGGTGGTAGGTGGTAATTAAAGTCATGGGAGCGAACGAGGTGCCACAGACAGCAAAGGAGAAGAGGACCTGGGGTTGAATGCTGGAAAAAAAAAAATTGACACCTAGGGAACTGGTAGAGGAATGGGAATGTATAAAAGACCAAGAAGCAGTTTCTAGAGCCATAGGAAGAAGCCAGGGAGTACGGGTTCGGGAAGGATGAGAGTATTCAGGGAGGAGGTATCATCAGGAGGGTTTGAATGTTTGAGAGTTCAGGCCCCATGAAGCTGAGGGGATGCTCTGTGGGGCCCATGGTCATGCATTTGACAAACAGGGATTGAGCTCGTGCTAAGTGCAGTGCTTGTGCTGATGAAACAGCAGTAAATGAAACAGATGTGACTGGGCGCAGTGGCTCACGCCTGTAATCCCAGCACTTTGGGAAGCTGAAGCGAGAGGATCACTTGAGGTCAGGAGTTCAAGACCAGCCTGGCCAACATGGTGAAACCCTTTCTTTGCTAAAAATACAAAAATTAGCCAGGTGTGATGGCAGGCACCTGTAATCCCAGCTACTTAGGAGGCTGAGGCAGGAAAATCGCTTGAACCCGGGAGGTAGAGGTTGCAGTGAGCCAAGATTGTGCCACTGCACTCCAGCCTGGGCAATCCAGCCTGGGCAACAGAGTGAGACTCCATCTCAAAAAAAACAGAAAACAGGTGTGAGGTGCTGGCCACTCACACTCCATGGAAACTTTAGTGGTGCAAGAGACACATTCATTCCTCCAATCCAAAGAGGAACTTTGGAATCCCCAGCCTATCAGCATCAGAGGAAACCTCAGTGATCAATTGTCTGATGATCTCATTGAATAGATGAAAAAACCAAGAATAAATGACTTGCCCAGGAAACCACTGTGAACAAGAGACAGGGCTGTAGCAGCAGGCTTAGTATTCCTTTGGCAGAAGGAGCCACAGAAATGGCATTGTATCTGGGAACTGTGGATATTCCATGCAGCCATTTCCAGGGTGCTAACAACACTGATGTTTTATAATTCTTTGCTCCCAGAGCCTTGCAAAACCAGGGTTCCGGCTCTTTCTCTGCAGGTCCAGACAAGACTGCCACCTACTGGACACCTATAAGAAATGCGCTTCCTTACAGAGGTTTGCTTCCTTTTCCAGCAGAGCACTAGCATGAACATATTTGGCATGTTGCACTGCTGTAAGAAACAGACCAGTCAGGCGTGGTGGCTCATGCCTGCAATCCCAACATTTTTTTTTTTTTTTTTTTTTTTTTTTTGAGACGGAGTCTCGCTCTGTCGCCCGGGCTGGAGTGCAGTGGCCGGATCTCAGCTCACTGCAAGCTCCGCCTCCCGGGTTTAGGCCATTCTCCTGCCTCAGCCTCCCGAGTAGCTGGGACTACAGGCGCCCGCCACCTCACCCGGCTAGTTTTTTGTATTTTTTAGTAGAGACGGGGTTTCACCATGTTAGCCAGGATGGTCTCGATCTTCTGACCTCGTGATCCGCCCGTCTCGGCCTCCCAAAGCGCTGGGATTACAGGCTTGAGCCACCGCGCCCGGCCAATAATCCCAACATTTTAAGAGGCTGAGGCGGGAGGATCGCTTGAGCCCAAGAGTTTGAGGCTGCAGTGAGCTGTCAAGCCACTCAACTCCAGTCTGGGAAACAGTAAAACTGTTTCCAAAAAAAAAAAAAAAAGGCCGGGGGCAGTCAAATCAGCTTGGGCAACATCGTGAGATCCCATCTCTACAAAAAAATTAAAAAAATTAGCCAGGCATAGTGGCATGTGCCTGTAGTCCCAGCTGCTTACTTGAGCTCAGGAGGTTGAGGCTGCAATGAGCCGCGCATGCGCACTGCACTCCAGCCTGGGTGACAGAGTAAGCTATCTCAAAAACAAAACAAAACAAAAAAACAAAGGAAGAGACCAGTGTCAGGCATCTTCCTGACATTCTGTAATTAATTCCGTCTCTGTCTCTGATTTCTGTATACCCTGCTACTTTTTTTGAGACGGAGTTTTGCTCTTGTTGCCCAGGCTGGAGTGCAATGGCACGATCTCGGCTCACTGCAACCTCTGCCTCCTGGGTTCAAGTGATTCTCCTGCCTCAGCCTCCTGAGTAGCTGGGATTACAGGCATGCGCCACCATGCCTGGCTAATTTTGTATTTTTAGTAGAGATGGGGGTTTCTCCATGTTGGTCAGGGTGTTCTCGAACTTCCGACCTCAGGTGATCGGTCTGACTCGGCCTCCCAAAGTACTGAGATTACAGGCATGAGCCACCATACCTGGCCCGTTACCTCTTCCCCCTCTCTCGCTGAGACGGAGCCTCACTCTGTCGCTCAGGCTGGAATGCAGTGGCGGGATCTCGGCTCACTGCAAGCTCCGCCTCCCAGGTTCACACCATTTTCCTGCGTCAGCCGCCCGAGTAGCTGGGACTACAGGTGCCCGCCACCACCTCCGGCTAATTTTTTTGTATTTTTAGTAGAGACGGGGTTTCACCGTGTTAGCCAGGATGGTCTCGATCTCCTGACCTCGTGATCTGCCGGCCTCGGCCTCCCAAAGTGCTGGGATTACAGGCGTGAGTCACCGCGCCCGGCCCCCTGCTACCTCTTTAACTACAACATATTCAAAGCCCAATGTCGAAACAATAAAAATATCTTTTATGCACACTTTTTTTTTTTTTTTTTTTTTTTGAGACGGAGTCTCGCTCTGTCGCCCAGGCTGGAGTGCAGTGGCCGGATCTCAGCTCACTGCAAGCTCCGCCTCCTGGGTTCACACCATTCTCCTGCCTCAGCCTCCCACGTAGCTGGGACTACAGGCGCCCGCCACATCGCCCGGCTAGTTTTTTGTATTTTTTAGTAGAGACGGGGTTTCACCGTGTTAGCCAGAATGGACTCGATCTCCTGACCTCGTAATCCGCCCGTCTCGGCCTCCCAAAGTGCTGGGATTACAGGCTCGAGCCACCGCGCCCGGCCACACCTTTTGTTTTTAAAGTCAGGCAATAAAGTAACTAATGTATGTGCTATGGTGGTATTTTTATTGCTGGATCAAGAATTACTATGGTGCGGCCGGGCGCGGTGGCTCAAGCCTGTAATCCCAGCACTTTGGGAGGCCGAGACGGGTGGATCATGAAGTCAGGAGATCGAGACCATCCTGGCTAACACGGTGAAACCCCGTCTCTACTAAAAACTACAAAAAACTAGCCGGGCGAGGTGGCAGGCGCCTGTAGTCCCAGCTACTCGGGAGGCTGAGGCAGGAGAATGGCGTGAACCCGGGAGGCGGAGCTTGCAGTGAGCTGAGATCTGGCCACTGCTCTCCAGCCTGGGCGGCAGAGCAAGACTCCGTCTCAACAAAAAAAAAAAAAAAAAGAATTACTATGGTGTGTCTTCCACTGGTATCTGCTTTCACCCAGCCCAACCAGTCCGTGTACTGATGTTTTGAACTATCCCTGAGACCTGAGTCAAGCACCACTGTCCTGAAAAAGGAGGCAGTATAAGCCAAGGGCGGGACGCAGATGTTTTGAGGGGCAGGCAAATGGGGAAGTTGGAAATAAGATTCCCCCCAAGATTTTCACTTAAATCCCTTGGAAGACTGTTTTACAGACTTTCATAAACGCTAAATGAAGTGTCACAGTTGAAGTGCTCATATACTTTTGGGGAAGTAATGCGTCTTTTAAAAATAGTAGGTTTTTATGTGAAAGTCTCCCTCAGTGTCAGAGCCTTCTGACTGCTGTTCAATGAAGCTGTACAGGACAGGTGGCCTCTTATACAGCAGGAAAGGCTAAAATTACTGCCCAGAACAGCTGAGAAGTGCAAAGCAGGGCCGGGCACAGTGACTCACGCCTGTAATCCCAGCACTTTGGGAGCCTGAGGCGGGTGGATGGCTTGAGCCCAGGAGTTGGAGACCAGCCTGGCCAACATGGTGAAACCCCATCCCCACTAAAAATATGAAAATTACCCAGGCGTGGTACCGTGTGCTCGTGGTTCCAGCTACTTGGGAGGCTGAGGCAGGAGAATCTCTTGAGTCCAGGAGGTGTAGGTTGCAGTGAGTCAAGATCACGTCACGGCACTTTCAGCCTGGGTGACAAAGAAAGACTGTCTCAAAAAAAAAAAAAAAAAAAAGGCCAGGCTCAGTGACTCTTGCCATTGCACTCCAGCCTGGGTGACAGAGCGAGACTCCATCTAAAAAAAAAAAAAAAAAAAAGTGTAAAGCAAAGGCATCATGTTCTGTAAGGCAAAAATACTAGTTTTAAAATGAGATCCAGATGGTGTGGTGGCTCACGCCTGTAATCCCAGCACTTTAGGAGGCTGAGGCGGGGGTATCACCTAGGGTTAGGAGTTTGAGACCAGCCTGACCAACGTGGTGAAACCCTGTCTCTACTAAAAATACAAAAATTAGCTGGGTGTCGTGGCACATGCCTGTAATTCCAGCTTCTAGCTTCTTGGGAGGCTGAGGCAGGAGAATCGCTTGAACCTGGGAGGCAGAGGTTCCAGTGAGCCAAGATCACACCACTGTACTCCAGTCTGGGTGACAGAGCAAGACTCCATCTCAAAAAAAAAAAAAAAATCCCGATGTATTTGCTTAACCATGTGAGGGCTATGAAGCTAAGAAAACATAATTTTAAAAATACGGTTTACTGTAATCTTAATAATGTTGTCTTTTTTTTTTTTTTTCATGGTTCCCAGTAGCTGGGACCACAGATGTGAGCCACCATGCCCAGCCAATCTTTGTAGTTTTAGTAGAGACAGAGACAGGGTTTCATGGAGTTTCACTCTTGTTGCCTACACTGAAGTGCTGTGGCACGATCTTGGCTCACTGCAACCTCTGCCTCAAGCTATTCTCCTGCCTCAGCCTCCCAAGTAGCTGGAATTACAGGCTCCTGCCACATGTCCAGATACGTTTTGTATTTTTAATAGAGAGAGGATTTCACTATGTTGGCCGGGCTGGTCTCGAACTCCTGGCCTCAGGTGAACTGCCCACCGTGGCTTCCCAAAGTTCTGCCTTTGGGATTACAGGTGTGAGCCCCTGTGCCCAGCCAGGTCTCAAACTCTTGGCCTCAAGTGATCTGCCCGCCTCGGCCTTCCAAAGTGCTGGGACTACAAGGGTGTCCTTGGGTTTTTATTAGATTCTCAAAGCTGGTAAAAACAAGGCAAGTCTTGTTCTCCTCATACTGAAGACAGAACAGTGTGGTGGTGAGGGGATGGGTGCAGGAGGCAGACTGCCTGGGTTCGATCTACAACTTTCTCACTTCTCATTTGAGACTGTGGACAGGTTATTTAATTGCTTTGTGCCTCAGTTCCCTCATCTGTAAACTGGGGATGAAAATAGTACCTACTTCACAGAGTTGTTCTGAGGAATAGATGAGATCATAAAAGAGCTTAGAACAATGCTGGGCACACAGCCATTGTTGGTCACTAGTAGTAGTTATGAGTTAACATCACCATTAGTATTACTGTTGCAACAAAGCTCAGTGAGAACAAGGACTTGTTTCATTTGTCACTATATGCTCAGTGCCCACCCCAGTGCCATTCTTTTTGAATAAGTAAATGAATAAATGAGAAACTTAAATCATTGAAAATGAAAACAACAAAGGACATTATCAAGAAGGTGAAAAGAACCTACAGAATGGGAGAAACCATATATTTGATGAGCACAGAAACTAGAATATATAAAGAACTCTTACAAACCAACAACCAAAAGACAACCCAATTTTAAAAATGGAAAAAGGACCTGAGTAGACATTTCTCCAAAGAAGAAATACAAATGGCCAACAAGTCTATGAAACAAGTCTATGAAACAAGTCTATGTTCAACGTCCGTATTCATTAGGAAAATGCGCTTCACATCCACTAAGATGGCTATAACTAAAGAAACCCCAGAATAACAAGTGTTGGTGAGGATGTGCAGAAATTGGAATGCTCATATATTGCTGCTGGGAATGTAAAATGGTACAACTACTGTGGAAAACAGTTTAGTGGGCTCCTCAATGAGTTAAACAGAATTACCATATGATCCAGCAATTCCACTCCTAGGTATATACCCCAAAGAACTGAAAACAGGTACTCAAACAATTACATGTATGTGGATGTTCAGAGAAGCACTGGTTCACAATAGCCAAAAGCTGGAAATAGCCCAAATGTCTAATAATGAATGAATGGATAAACAAATTGTGGTATATACACACAAATGGAATATTATTCAGCCATGAAAAGGAATGAAGTACTGATACATGTTACAATGTGGGTGAACCTTGAAAATATTATGCTAAGTGAAAGAAGCCAGACATAAAGTCATGTATTGTATGATTCCATTTATGTGAAATATATGGAATAGGTAAATCCATAGAGACAGAATGAAGATTGGGGCTTCCCAGGGACTGAAGGGAGTGGAAGGGGAACAGATGCTCGCTGAATTCAGGGTTTCCTTGTGCGGGGATGAAAATGTTTTGGAACTAGATAGAGATGGTGGTTTTACAACACTGTTAATGTATACTAAATGCCACTGAATTGTTCATTTTAAAATGGTTAACTTTGGCCGGGCGCGGTGGCTCAAGCCTGTAATCCCAGCACTTTGGGAGGCCGAGACGGGCGGATCACAAGGTCAGGAGATCGAGACCATCCTGGCTAACACAGTGAAACCCCGTCTCTACTAAAAATACAAAAAACTAGCCGGGCGAGGTGGCGGGCGCCTGTAGTCCCAGCTACTCCGGAGGCTGAGGCAGGAGAATGGCGTGAACCTGGGAGGCGGAGCTTGCAGTGAGCTGAGATCTGGCCACTGCACTCCAGCCCGGGTGACAGAGCAAGACTCCGTCTCAAAAAAAAAAAAAAAAAAAAATAAAATAAAATAAAATGGTTAACTTTGTTATGTGAATGTCATCTCAGTTAAAAAATGTGCTTTTATGAAGAAGAAAGAAGTAAACCAAATCTCTGATTAATTTCTAGATCAATCATACCTCTTAGAATTAGGAACCTAAGTAACTTTACACAGCCAAGAACTGAAGGAAATTAATGAAGTTCTTGCCGCCACCAGTCTCTCCAGGTTTCAGGGGGCCAGGGGAGGAGGTGTCACACATTCAAAGCCTTGTCCATGTCTGTTCTGTTTGGTCAGTTATGGCCACTGTTTCCTTGCACTAGCGTCTCTAGAGGATTCCACTGTGTTAGTGCAGTAGTTTGCTCAGCTACAAGCCCCACTGTTGTACTTTGGGGCTGAAGAACCATACTTTCAACTTTGCTATTAATATATGAAATGATCATTTTATTAGCAAGTCAAGTTAATTCCAGGTTCTAGGTCAAGTAGACAAAAATTGTATTCTACAAATGACCACTTTCCAAATTTATAAACAGTTCAATTTTACTATGAACTTGTTTCTTATACATATTTGTTAGCATATTTTCAGCAATTTTTTTTTTTTTTTTTTGAGATGGAGTCTCCCTCTGTCACCCAGACTGGAGTGCAGTGGCATGATCTTGGCTTACTGCAACCTCTGCCTCCTGGGTCAAGCAATTCTCCTGCCTCTGCCTCCCTGAGTACCTGGGACTACAGGTGCGTGCCACCACGCCCAGGTAATTTTTTTTTTTTTTTTTTTTTTTTTTTTTTGAGATGGAGTCTTGCTCTATTGCCAGGCTGGAGTGAAATGGCATGATCTCAGCTCACTGCAACCTCTGCCTCCTGGGTTCAAGCTATTCTCCTGCCTCAGCCTCCCGTGTAGGTGGGACTACAGGCACATACCACTACGCCCGGCTAATTTTTTGTATTTTTAGTGGAGACGGGGTTTCACTGTGTTAGCCAGGATGGTCTCAATCTCCTGACCTCGTGATCCGACTGCCTCTGCTTCCCAAAGTGCTGGGATTAAAGGCGTGAGCCACAGTGCCCGGCCGAGATAGAGAAAACAGGAAGGACAAGCTTTGGGAAGAAAATCAAGAATTCTGGCCATAAATTTAAGATGTCTGTTAGACATCCACATGGGAAGCCACTTAGGGGAAAAGTATACAGAGATGAGAAGGAAGAGGGTGACCTAACAGTCTTGTAGGGAAATAAGAGAAACAAGCAAAGGAGACTAAGGCAAAACCAGACGGTGGGAGGAAAACTTCTATCACAGAAGCCAACAAAAGAAAGCGAGGGAGTGATCAACTGGGTTGAAAGCAGCTGGGAGGTAAAGTAGGAAGGAAATGGTAAAGAAATGAATAGCTGGGGGGCAACTTGGGGTCAAGGAGGGAGGTACATCCCTAAATGCTATAATTTTACCTTTTTTTTTTTTTTTGGTACATGTCTTTTAAATCTCTTTTAATCCATAAATTCCCAAAGAGGGGCTTTTTTAAAAATGGAAGATAGAAAGCATATTTGCACGTCAATGGAGATGGTCCAGCAGAGAAAAAGGGAGAGGTGAGCTACAGAAGGGAAGTGTTTGAGGGAATGTGCTTCAGAGAAGAGGGGGCCTGTGATAGGAACCGGGGACACTCTCATAATGGGAAGGAGAGTAGAGGATGTGGCTAACCTGACTCACTGGTCAGGCAGGTTGGTAGATGTGGTGGGGGAAGGTGGCATTCTTCATGAAAAAGGAGGTGAGGCCACCAGCAGCTTCCTCCATCACTGACACCCACTGCAAGATAAACAAGCGCCAGGCCCCCTAAGCCTCTCCGCCTCCTGTTGTCAGTGGACATTGCCCTGAGGATGCTACTTCCCCTGTAGCTTTCTCAGGGGAAGGATGCCAATAACCTTCCACTCTGCCCCACACACATGCCACATGGGAGTGGAGTGGGCACCCCCGACCCTTCTCCTTCCAGGACACTCAGTTTTCTCCTTCTCAATGCAAACAAGCAAACGCAAACAAAACCCCAGTGTCTGGCACAGTTCTTGGCACATCACAGATAATCAGTAAATATTTGTTTAAAGAAACAAACCAATCCTGCCCTTTTGAGATCAGTCCCTGTCACCCACTAAACTCTTCTCCCCGCAGTCACTCAGGCTCATCTTGGACACAGGCTGCTTCTCCATGCTGACTGCTGCCAGCATCCTGGGGCTTCACTCTGGTTTTGCAATTTGGTATACGCAAACTCAAAGAAATTACTCTCTAGGCCGGGCGCGGTGGCTCAAGCCTGTAATCCCAGCACTTTGGGAGGCCGAGGCGGGCGGATCACGAGGTCAGGAGATCGAGACCATCCTGGCTAACACTGTGAAACCCCGTCTCTACTAAAAAATACAAAAAAAACTAGCCGGGCGAGGTGGCGGGCGCCTGTAGTCCCAGCTACTCGGAGGCTGAGGCAGGAGAATGGCGGTAAACCCGGGAGGCGGAGCTTGCAGTGAGCTGAGATCCGGCCACTGCACTCCAGCCCGGGCGACAGAGCGAGACTCCGTCTCAAAAAAAAAAAAAAAAAAAAAAAAAAAAAGAAATTACTCTCTAATCCTCCCCGGTCACCCACTGTTTAGGATCACATGTAGGACCCGTGGGAACTTTCCTTCCCTCCCTGGAGCGGAGTTTCATTGGAAACTGAAGGCGTGCGAATTTCTTCTCTCTCAACTTCCGGTCTACGCGGACCATGTGAAACAGTGCCCTCTAGTGGGCAATTATTGCATACGCATTCTCTACATTTGGAGTTATATGAAGACTATTTTGAAGCGCCTGGTTAAAATAATAATAATAATAATACATTCATTCAACAGACTTTTTTTGTGCTCACCTGTTATGAGTCTGGCATATCTGAAATGACCTTGAGGCATGTAGTTTCACTGTTATCACATGATCCTATAACAAACCAAATGCAGTCACAGAGTCGCGTTCCCACTGCCTCTTGCACACTGTTAGCTGTTACTGAATAAATGCAGAAGGACTCGAACTTAGGCCGATACTGGAAGAAGCTGTGGCCGGTTACAACTCTGGAGGACTTCATCAGCATAAGAGGTTTTGTTTTGGTCGGGTGCAGTGGTTTGCGCTTGTGATTCCAGCACTTTGGGATGTGGAGGCAGGAGGATCACTTGAGCCTGGGAGTTTGAGGGCAGCCTGGGCAACATAGGGAGACCCCATCTCTACAAATAATTAACTGGGCATGGTGATCTGTGCCTGTAGTCCCAGCTACTTGGGAGGCCTAGGTGGGAGGATGACTCGAGCCTAGGAGGTCGAGGCTGGAGTGAGGCATGACTGTGCTACTGTGCTCCAGCCTGGGCAACAGAGGGTGAAACCCTGTCTCAAAAAAGAACAAAGATTTTTTTTATTTTTCACAGACTTCTACTGAGCACCCATTATGTTCCAGGTCCTGAGTTGGAAAAAGATGAATCAGACCCAGTATCTGCCTTGGAGTTGCTGGGAGGTCTGGAGGAGAAAGGCATAGAGGCGAGTAATGACTAATGCAGTGCATATGTGCAGTACTCACTCACTTGCTCACTCATTCACTCAACAAACATGCAATGAGGACCTAACATGCTAGGGCTGTGCTGAGGATATAAGGATAAATGCCATGATGGTTGAGCTGAAATTGCACACAGTCTATGTAAGGGGAAGGTACCATTTTAGAGAACACAGCTCTGATGGAGGGGGATTAAAGGAGGGGGGCAGGGTGGTTCAAAGGAAGAAGGGCTGACATTTGGGCAGAGATTGAAGGCAGGGTCAGGGAAGGGCTTAGAGAGGCAATGCTTAAGCTGAGAAGTGATGGATGGATGAAGAGGAGTGGGCATGTTTGCCACACAGAGGTGGGGTGGGGAGAGGAAGGTCTCAGTGCTACCCAATCTAGTCTTTGGGATCGTTTGATTAAGCTTCCTAACATGATTCTACTACCAGGTCATCCCCTTGCTCCAATGCCAGTGACAACCCTCTGGTGCAGGGTCTGACTATTACTTAGGTCCCTGTACCACTCCACCCCTTCACTGGCAACTCCTCTCCAGCCAGGAGACTCTGTTCCAGCTGCTAACAGATTTTAGCATAGCATTATTTCTCAACATACAAGGCCCACATATGCACACAGAGCTTGCAGGGGTCAAAAAAATACAAAACTGACAATGTTACTGAAGGAATGATATGCCTGACGTTCAGTTTAAGCACTGCTGCCCAAAAATAACCTAGGTTGGAAGTGGTCTCCAGAGCTTTGCTGATCTTCCCCAGGATCTCACTTGTGTACCTGAACCTCAGTGCCTGGCTGCTCCTCATGCTCTCCTCCCCAGGCTTCCTGAACCTGGGGCTCAGCCTGTCATCCTGGACACAGGAGTCCCTATCCCTATACTAATGCCCAGACCATTCCTGATTACTGGGCCTGTCTGTCCTGGTCTCTTGGGCCCCGCCCACTCCGACATCCAAACGCTGCATCATTCTCCTCACCAGGCAGTTCCCTGTGCTGTCCATGCTCTCTTCCTGGGGCTATGTACCCAGCTGGACCAGCACATTCTTCTTTTGTCATTTGGACCACCCCAAATGCCTCCTAATTGGCCTCCAGCCTCAAGTGGCTCCCTGTGGCTCTGGCTCACCTGGCATAGCACCACCCAGGCCATCTTCGGAGGCACTGCACTCCCTCAGCCCTCACCTGTGCACAGCTCACTTTTCAGTGGCTCCATGCTGCCTACTGGAGAGACTGCCACCTACCCACATGGCATTGAAGGTGCCCCTCCATTGCTCCTAGCCTACCTTTCCTAGACCTTTACCATCCCTTCTCTAAGTGACCTACCCATTATTCCCAGGACACACCTTGCACTTCCCTGTCCGCCTTCCTTTCTACCATCCCCCTTTCCCAAACGACCTCCTCTCCTCCTTTCGACCTTCCCAAATCCTCCCTATTGTCCACAGCTCAGTTCAAACACCACCGTCTCGGTGAACCCTTCTTTAATCTCCTCCTGTTGAAAATAGAATCTCCTTCCTCTGAACCACTATAGGAAAAGGGAAGGAAATTATGTCGTTTAAATATCTGCCATGCGCTATATGTTAAAAGCATAAACTTGGCCGGGCGCAGTGGCTCAAGCCTGTAATCCCAGCACTTTGGGAGCCCGAGACGGGCGGATCATGAGATCAGGAGATCGAGACCATCCTGGCTAACACGGTGAAACCCCGTCTCTACTAAAAACTACAAAAAACTAGCCGGGCGAGGTGGCGGGCGCCTGTAGTCCCAGCTACCCAGGAGGCTGAGGCAGGAGAATGGTGTGAACCCGGGAGGCGGAGCTTGCAGTGAGCTGAGATCCGGCCACAGCACTCCATCCCGGGCCACAGAGCGAGACTCCGTCTCAAAAAAAAAAAAAAAAAAAAAGCATAAACTTTAGAGTCAGGCAGATCCGGCTGGAATCCAATAGCTGTGTAACCTTGGGAAGCATACTTAATCTCTCTGTGCTTTATTGTTGTATCTTGAAAAACATAAAAGTACGTATCTTTACCATTCGTTCATGGAAACACTTGAATACCTAGTATGTACCAGGTTTTGTGCTCTTCTGGTTATTTTGTTGTTATTGTTGTTGTTTCGTTGTTGTTGTTTTGAGACAGAATCTTGCTCTGTCGCCCAGGCCGGAGTGCAGTGGCGAGATCTCGGCTCAATGTAACCTCTGCCTCCTGGGTTCAAGTGATTCTTGTGCCTCGGCCACTCGAATAGCTGGGATTACAGGCACACGCCACCACCCCCAGCTCATTTTTTTGTATTCTTAGTAGAGATGGGGTTTTCCTGCGTTGGCCGGGCTGGTCTCAAATTCCTGGCCTCAGGTGATCTGCCTGCCTTGGCCTCCCAAAATGGTGGGGCTACAGGCGTGAGCCACCATGCCTGGCCTCTTATGGTTATTTTGAGAAGTAGATGAGGTGATGTATGGAAAGTGGCGGGCACACAGAGGTTCTCAATAAATAGGCCGGGTGCGGTGGCTCATGCCTGTAATCCCAGCACTTTGGGAGGCTGAGGTGAGAGGATCGCTTGAGGCCTGGAGTTCAAGACCAGCCTGGGCAACATAGGGAGACCTCGTTTCTGCAAAAAGTTAAAAAGTTAGATGGACGTAGTGGTGCACACCTGTGGTCCTAGCTACTTGGGAGGTTGAGGAGGGAGGATCTCTTGAGCCTAGGAGTTTGAGGCCACAGTGAGCTATGATGGCACCACTGCACTCCAGCCTGAGCAGCAAAGCAAGACCCTGTCTCAAAAAAAACCCAGGAAAAACAACCAACCAAATGAATACTATGACTATTCAGTTTAGTTTCTTAAAAGAAGGACATTCCTCAGGGTGATTTCTGTTTAGCCAGGAAGCACCACATAAGACTGGGAGCCAGAGCCAGCTCTGGACCCAGGCAGGTTCTTGCAACCATTCAGGCACCCTAGGCACCCTGTGGCTGACGCCATAGGTGTGACTGACATTTTCTTTTTTTTTTTTTTTTTTTTTTTTTTGAGGCGGAGTCTCGCTCTGTCGCCCGGACTGGAGTGCAGTGGCCAGATCTCAGCTCACTGCAAGCTCCGCCTCCCGGGTTTACGCCATTCTCCTGCCTCAGCCTCCCGAGTAGCTGGGACTACAGGCGCCCGCCACCTCGCCCGGCTAGTTTTTGTATTTTTAGTAGAGACGGGGTTTCACCGTGTTAGCCAGGATGGTCTCGATCTCCTGACCTCGTGATCCGCCCGTCTCGGCCTCCCAAAGTGCTGGGATTACAGGCTTGAGCCACCGCGCCCGGCCGTGACTGACATTTTCTGAACCAGCGTCTTCCATCTGCCAAGGCTGTCCCAGACACTCCACATCAAGGCTCTTTGTGACTAAGAAAGCTTTTGAGAGCTGATACGCCTGGCTCTCGGTACCCCTTTCTGCAATCTGGAGTAGCCTCCCTACCTTCATACTGGACTTCCAGGTGCATCGTGCCCAGCACCTTCAGCACGCAGTCCACGATGCTGGGGTGTGTGGTCCCAACGATTGACTGACCAGACAGACAACAGGACAAGGTGGTTAGTCTCTTTTTTTTTTTAAAGATGGATTCTTGGCTGGGCACGGTGGCTCACGTCTGTAATCCCAGCACTTTGGGAGGCCAAGGCAGGCGGATCATGAGGTCAGGAGATCGAGACCATCCTGGCTAACAAAGTGAAACCCCGTCTCTACTAAAAATGCAAAAAATAAGCCAGGCGTGGTGACGGGTGCCTGTAGTCCCAGCTACTCCGGAGGCTGAGGCAGGAGAATGGCGTGAACCCGGGAGGCGGAGCTTGCAGTGAGCCGAGATCGCACCACTGCACACCAGCCTGGATGACAGAGCCATTTCAAAAAAAAAAAAAAAAAGATAGATTCCTACTCTGTCACCAGGGCTGGAGTGCAGTGGTGCGATCTTGGCTCATTGCAACCTCCGCCTCCCGGGCTCAAGCGATTCTCCTGCTTCAGCCTCTGAGTAGCCGGGATTACAGGTGTCCGCCACTACACCCAGCTAATTTTATTTTTTTAAGTAGAGACGGGGGTTTCACCATGTTGACCAGGCTGGTCTCGAACTCCTGACCTCAAGTGATCCACCCATCTCAGCCTCCCAAAGTGCTGGGATTACAGGCGTGAGCCTGTGCCCACCCAAGGTGGTTAGTCTTTAGATCTTGTCTACCTGGAAGAAAGGAAACGCAGACTTCCAAACAGCCAGGCGCCTGGGTGAATGGGGGAGAGGAAGGGAGGGCAGTGGTGAGTCACTGGGCCTAGGCTGAGGCTGCCACTGAACTCTCTGACTCAGAAGGCATTAAATGAGGCTACCTGCTAGAGGTGCAGGAACAAAGCCGGCTACTCTGAATGGGGGAGAGGGGACACAGGGCAAGGAGAATGGAACTCATCCAAGATCCTAAAATCTTCTCTTCCTCAGGAACCTCATCCCATCAGACAGCCCCTTTTTTCTCTCTTTTCAAACTTTACCCATGCATTGGTTCTTTTCTTTTAGCATTAAACATCCTCAAGCTCATCCATATTTAACATCGTCCTTCAACTGTCTTCTCCTTTGCTATTGCTCTTTTTTCCCTTTACATCTAAGCTTCCCAAGAGAAGCCACTTCTTCATCCCCTATTCATCCTTTGACAGGCTGCTGTGATTTAATTTTTCCTGCCATAGACAGTCTCCTAATTCACCAAAACTTTTCCTGCTGGGACCATCTTTCTATTCTGCCCTTACTGACTCCCTTTGTTGCATCTGACTCAGCTGATCATGTCCTCCTTATGGAAACTCTTTTCCCTTGATTTTCCAGCCCCATTTTTTCTGGTTTCCTTCTATCACTGTCATTGCCCTTTTTCTTTTCTTTTCTTTCTTTCTTTTTTATTTTTTTTTTTGAGATGCTGTCTTGCTCTGTTGCCAGGCTGGAGTGCAGTGGCGTGATCTCGGCTCACTGCAACCTCCGCCTCCCGGGTTCAAGCAATTCTCCTGCCTTAGCCTCCCAAGTAGCTGGGATTACAGGCACACACCACCACGCCCAGCTAATTTTTGTATTTTTAGTAGAGACGGGTTTCACCATGCTGGTCAGGCTGATCTCGAACTCTTGAACTCATGATCCCCCCGCCTCGGTCTCCCAAAGTGCTGGGATTACAGGCCTAAGCCACTGCACCCGGCCCTATCACTGCCCTTTTTCGAAGAGGCAGAGTGGTATGTGGAAAGAGTAAGGACTTAGGAGAGGGCGGATTTAAATTCTCGCTTGATAAACACCTTTTATTTATCATGTGGCCTTGGATAAGTCACGTAACACACTTTCCTGAGCTCAGTTCCACCATCTTTGAAAAAAGGGAGAATAGTATCTGCCTCCATCAGGTATAGTGAAGACTAAGAGAGAGAGTGTAGATAAGCCCCTAACACAGTGGCTGGCATGTATGAGGCACTTAAGAAATGGGAACTGTGGAAATAAGATAATAATGATAATCTGATCTGTTTTTAAAATTGTTTTAGAGACAGGATCTCACTCTATCACTCAGGCTGCAGTACAGTGGTGCCATTATAGCTCATTGCAGCCTCAAACTCCTGGGCTCAAGCGATCCTCCCAGCCTCCTGAGCAGCTGGGACTATAAACACATGCCATGGCAGCCAGTTATTATTATTTTTGAATTTGTCTTTTTTTTTTTTTGAGACAGAACTCACTTTTTTGCCCAGGGAATACAGTGGCATGATCTTGGCCCAGGGAATACAGTGGCATGATCTTGGCTCACTGTAACCTCTGCCTCTCAGGCTAAACAATCCTCTGAACTCAGCCTCCCAAGTAGCTGGGATTACAGGCGTGTGCCACCACACCCAGCTAATTTTTGTACTTTTAGTAGAGACGGGGTTTCACCATGTTGGCCAGGTTGGTCTCAAACTCCTGACCTCAAGTGATCCGCCTGCTGCAGTCTCCCAAAGTGCTGGGATTACAGGCCTGAGCCACTGCAACCAGCCTGATGGTTCATCTTAAAGCCACTTTTTAAGCCTCTATCCCCTCTTTACTAGGCACAATGTCTTCATATGCTCACCATGCCCCAAATTCGGTTTCACTTGCATCCAAGGGTACTGTCTGAGAGAAGAGCAAAAGCCAACAAGGAAAAAAAAAGCCTTCCCCAGCACTGGAGATCTGGCCTCTTCACTTACATGCTGTCTACAAATGCACCATTATTCTTTCCCTATCAAATCGACTCCTTTAATCTTTTCTACAGCCCTTTCATCATCCTTGTTGCTTGTCTCAACCACTTTTAAGTCTGCCAACATCTTTCTGATCCTTAAGTAAACAGGACAAATCACTCTGCTGGGAGGCGTGAACTCTCTGCCCTACCTTGGCCTTCTGGAAGTAACACTGATTGAACAACAGACATGCAGTGGGAGGCTGAGCTCCATTTCTCATGCCTGTGTGGAGCACAACTGCGGAAGGTAATTGTAAGATTATTGTATCTGAATCAGAACCACAGGAGCATGCAGCCTTGGCTCACCTGGGCAGTCCTGAGAGTCTGCAGGGACAGCTGCTGGGCTTTGGGGGACTCGCAGGGCAGCAAAGCTATTAGACCTTTATACACTTGATTTTGGTACTTGGGATTGCCGTGGACCAAAGAATCCAACAGAACCTGCACTTCCTCCTGGGTCTCTTCTGACTTAGACTTTGCCAAAAATTCTGCTATGGATCGTACACCTGAGCAAAGAAGAGAGGAAATTCTAAATTGGAAGGGCTTTATGAAAATAAACCCCACCCAAGATTACATAATATGAATAGGATTAACAGCTCTTCAACTAAGCCTGTTCACCCAAAGCAAAACTGAGGCTTGGTTCTGATGTTGCATCACTGTCTTGTTTACCTTAGAGCTATGTGGCTTTCAGCATAGGCATGTCAAAATCTGTGTTTTAAAGTTTAAAATGGCTCTGCACAATTTACAAATAAAACATGCATTTTTTATTGCTATATGATAACACTTTTTTTTTTTTTTTTTTTTTTTGAGATGGAATCTCTCTCTGTTGCCTAGGCTGGAGTGCAGTGGCGCGATCTCGGATCACTGCAACCTCTGCCTCCTGGGTTCAAGTGATTCTCTTGCCTCAGCCTTCCAAGTAGCTAGGACTACAGGCGTGTGCCACCAGGCCCGGCGAATTTTTGTATTTTTAATGGAGACAGGATTTCACTGTGTTAGCCAGGATGGTCTCGATCTCCTGACCTCGTGTTCCGCCCGCCTTGGCCTCCCAAAGTGCTGGGATTACAGGCGTGAGCCACGGCGCCTGGCCATGATAACACTTGTATAGCACTCAGCAGTTTGCAAAATGGTTTTACGAATACTAACTCACTTAATCCCAGAAACCATACCAAGAGGAAGGTGTTACTCCCACTTTATGGATGAAGACACTGAGGCTTTGAGAGGCCATGGGGTAGACAGACAGGAGAACCTTGATGAGAATGCAGGGTGGGAAGTGCTTTGAAAAAGGGAGATGTGAGTCGGGCGCGGTGGCTCACGCCTGTAATCCCAGCACTATGGGAGGCCGAGGCAGGTAGATGGCTTGAGTTCAGGAGTTCGAGACCAGCCTGGCCAACGTGGTGAAACCCCGTCTGTATTAAAAATACAAAAATTAGCTGGGTCTGGTGGCACGTACTTATAGTCTCAGCTACTGGGGAGGCTGAGGCAGGAGAATCACTTGAACCCGGGAGGCGGAGCTTACAGTGAGCCGAGACTGCGCCACTGCACTCCAGCCTGGGCTACAGAGCGAGACTCCAACTCAAAAAAAAAAAAAAAGAAAAAGAAAAAGGAAGATGTAGTGGGTGGTATCTCTTTTACATGCCTCACTTGGAGCACTTCATAGATTATATTACAATTATTGAGCCGGGTGTGGTGGCTCATGCCTATAATTCCAGCATTTTGGGAGGCAAAGTTGGGTGGATCGCTTGAGCTCATGAGTTCGAGACCAGCCATGGCTAACATGGTGAAACCCTGTCTCTATTAAAAATAACAAAGATTAGCCAGGCATGGTGGTGCTTGCCTGCAATTCCAGCTATGTGGGAGGCTATGGCATGAGAACTGCTTGAACCTAGGAGGCAGAGGTTGCAGTGAGCTGATATTGCGCCACTGCACTCCAGTCTGGGCGATAGAGTGAGACTCTGTCTCAAAAAAGAAAAAAAAAAAAAACAACTAGATTATTTACTTTTCTCACCAGACTCTAAACTCTCTGAGGACAGGGACTATATTGTATTCATTTTTGTATCTCTAGCACTTGGCATATATCTACCACACAGTAGGTATTCAATAATTTTATTTCAATTTTTTTTTTCCTTTTTTTTTTTTTTTGAGACAGAGTCTTGCTCTGTAGCCCAGGCTGGAGTGCAATGGCGTGATCTCAGCTCGCTGCAACATCCAGCTCCGGGGTTCAAGCGATTCTCCTGCCTCAGCCTCCTGAGTAGCTGCCATTATAAGCGCCCGCCACCACACCCAGCTAATTTTTTTTTGTATTTTTAGTAGAGACGGGGTTTCACCGTGTTAGCCAGGATGGTCTCGATTTCCTGACCTCGTGATATGACTGCCTCTGCCTCCCAAAGGGCTGAGATTACAGGCGTGAGCCACTGTGCCTGGCCTAATTTTTGTATTTTTAGTAGAGAGGGGTTTTTGCCATGTTGGCCAGGCTGGTCTCAAATTCCTGACCTCAGGTGATCCACCCGCCTTGGCCTCCCAAAGTGCTGGGATTACAGATGTGAAGCACTGCACCTGGCCTTCAATTTTATTTCTTGAGTTATTCATAATTCAATTTCTTTTTTCTTTTCTTTTTTTTTTTTTGAGATGGAGTTTCACTTTTGTTGCCCAGGCTGGAGTGCAATGGTGAGATCTTAACTCACTGCAACCTCCGCCTCCTGGGTTCAAGCAATTCTCCTTCCTCAGCCTCCCAAGTAGATGGGACTACAGGCCCCCGCCACTGCACCTGGCTAATTTTTTTTGTATTTTTAGTAGAGACGGGGTTTCTCCATGTTGGTCAGGCTGGTCTCAAACTCCCGACCTCAGGTGATCTTCCCCCCTCGGCGTCCCAAAGTGCTAGGATTACAGGTGTGAGCCACCATGCCCGGCCTCATAACTCAATTTCACAAAAGAT